>NC_056741.1:792996537-793095166 GCF_019279795.1 Protopterus annectens | reverse complement strand
AATCCTTGACCGTGGCATGGCAATCCATGAGCGTGAGCTGTCTGTGCTGGAACATCTGGTAGGGGTGAGGCATAGGACACATGGATGTAAGCCAGCTACACCACCTAGTGCAGGTTAACATGAGCGTGCCACCTCACATGGCTGCTCCCATAGTGCCGGTAGTAGTAGCAGTGCAGCTGGTGCTGCGATGTCCACACCAGGTCACAGCAGGTCAAGTGGACGTGGACCTGGACGTTCCCAGCGGGGACACGGTTCCAGTGGCCATGTGTCATCGGACAGTAGCTATTCTGTACCTCTATCTGGTAGTGCCCGTCCAACCCCTGGCAGGCACAGGACATGTGGCCATGTCCGGTCACAGTGAGCTGTACAACCTGGTCTGTACAATCTGGAGCTGTACATAATACCCTTGTGTAGGCCTCACAAATGACAGAACTGTGTGCACACATACACGCACACAGCAAACACAAGTGTAGGGCTCCACAACACCCACATGCATACGGAACAGACATGTCCATTCAAATCACTGGCCCTTACCCGCACACATGATGTCATCCATTGGTGCAGCCTGTACCCCTGGCAAACAGTATCACCCTGTGCATATGATGAAGCCTGTGCCGCATCTCTGTCATTCACACCATCGGTGCAGGGATATGCTCATATGGTCTGATGCACAGGGTGAACAGAATAGTGAGAGGTGTATCTAACATTACTTGTGTATGCATATTGCGTGATGTGTATGTTGTATTGGTCGTGTGTGAATACTGAGATGTGAAAGGTGTATCTAACATTACTTGTGTATGCATATTGAGGGATGTGTATGTTGCATTGGACGTGTGTGAATACTGAGAGATGTGTATGTGACATCAGTGGTGTACTGTCAACATGCACCAGTCATACCATGTAGTCCAGGTGCAGCATGCATTATGATATGTTCACAGTATGTGTCTCGGTTACAACAGTAACAGCATGTTGGTAATGCCCTGGTTCCCTCCTATGATGTACTGGCATGTGCCTACAGGTAGCAGTGCTTGAAGTCCCCCATGTGTAAATGTGGAGTACTCATAGGCATGAATGGCAATATCAGCATGCTAAATGTACCCTCAACCTGACTGTTGGACAGTCGAACATGACACAGATGTCCAAACATGACACAGATGTCCGCACATATACTGCACCTGAAGCATGTGGTCAGTTGAACAGGCAACAGCGGACAGAGATGTGACATACATACTGGGAAACATTACAGGTATGTTGACATGGTGCAGGGGTTGTACACAGCGGTCAGGCCAATGATGACTTTAGAGGCCACCTGATAGCATGAGGCCACACTGTGTAGCAGTAATACCCTGTCACAATACAGGTACATGGCCACATTCACAGGGTCTACAGCACTATAACACACCCCATAATGTTCATGTGTGGACCCTTGCCTATGTGGTCATCACCCTTGCAGTACTTTGCACCCACACGATGTGGCACAGAGAAGGGACATGCACAGGTAGCCAGTATGGCTGTGACCGATGGCATCAACAGGGTAGTAGACTGCATCACCATGAGGGGTTAGTGCTCCTGTTTCCACAGTATGGTAGCATACACCCTCACACCAAGCACCAGACAGCCATGCATACATACATACACACACACACTGTGGTGACCAGATATGTGTGTAGGGATAGCCGATGTGTGTGATGCACCACACCTGCCGACCTCATGCTTTCCAAACTGCAGTATGTACAGATCTCTACAATGGTGTACAGGGGATGTGTTACATCTGGGACATAGTCCCCACCATATGTAGCATGTGTGGTCACACAAGCGGACACACATGGCAGTGCTGGGAATGATACACCTGCCATATGATGATCCATTTGATAGACATGCAGCGGTACTGTCCGCAGTATGTGTATCAATGCTATGTCTGGCAATTGTGTGGCTATGTGCACATGGGAGGATGTCAGTGATACAGGTGTCACGTGACATACAGTTGGCTACACCTGGCTATGTATGCTTTAAGTCATCACCATCAAGTAACAGTGACATAGCGTACTGTTTGCACATGGTATGGTAGGGTGGCATGTGACACACCTGTGAGTCATCCCCGGCACACATACATCTACACAGGTGGATCACCACTTTATGTACACAGATCCCTCCATATGTGATGTACAACCAACTGTACTGTCTGTATGTCGCCATATACAGGTGTCAATGATGGGGCTGCATTGCAACTGCATGTTGTAGTTGGGCACAGCTGTGTTACAGACATTGGCCACTGCACATGCATGGTTGCTGCATGCACAGTACAGATTGTACATGTGCATTGGTCCTACATGTGTCTCCTGTAGCCATGTTTGCATGCATTGCTATTGGTGGACATGTGTGTTGACATACACGACACATGGACTGTGGTATGATATCACGGGTGTCATGGGCGACTATTACAGGGGAATGTGTGATCCGTCAACATTGCTACCTCCTGTACTGTGAGCATTCAACAGACATGGACCCACCTTCTATTTGCGTGCGTATGATTGCTTAGGCCACTGTTCTGCATGGGGACAGCAAAGGCTTAGCTATGTACATATGTGTTGTGTGTGGTCCATGCACACATCCACTACAATCACATATTTGACATATCCAAATGTGTGTTCGTTGGTGTACAGCAACACTCATGTGTCACAGCTGTGTAAGACCCGGGGCCCCTGGTATGTCTTGAGCTGACCTGGTCATGTATAGTGGTATACTTGCAATGCATAGCACCTGCTGGAACCCTGTCAGTACATGTGTACCCTGCACAGTTGCTGTAGACCTCTGTACAGTCCACTGGTCATGTGTCACATGGTGTTGTGGTAATGTATGGCTGTGTACTGCTGCAGCAACGACATGGTGATGTCTCAGGGGCTACAGTGTAGACTGCAGTGTGTACGTCTGGGATCTGCACCTGTGACAGCTGTGATGGCAGCTGAGTGTGTACTGGTCACTGCATGTGTGTGACCGCTCTGTGCATGGGGACAGTTATGACTTACTGTGCCCTTCCGTGTCTAGACTCCGTCTGCATGCAAGACAGCCCTTTGCAACTGCTAAGTGTGTGAGCATGCCCAGTACGCTGTTGTGTAGATGGACACACATGACAGTCCCAACTGAGCCCTTGCGAGTTGAGACTCTGTCCGCATGCAAGACGGCCCTTTGCAACTGCTAAGTGTGTGAGCATGCCCTGTACGCTGTTGTGTAGATGGACACACATGACAGTCCCAACTGATCCCTTGCGAGTTGAGACTCCGTCCGCATGCAAGGTGGCCCTTTGCAACTGCTAAGTGTGTGAGCATGCCCAGTACGCTGTTGTGTAGATGAACACACATGACAGTCCCAACTGAGCCCTTGCGAGTTGAGACTCTGTCCGCATGCAAGACGGCCCTTTGCAACTGCTAAGTGTGTGCGCATGCCCAGTACACTGTTGTGTAGATGGACACACATGACAGTCCCAACTGAGCCCTTGCGAGTTCAGACTCCGTCCGCATGCAAGGCGGCCCTTTGCAACTGCTGCGTGAGCATGCCCAGTACGCTGTTGTGTAGATGGACACACATGACAATCCCAACTGAGCCCTTGCGAGTTGAGACTACGTCCGCATGCAAGACGGCCCTTTGCAACTGCTAAGTGTGTGAGCATGCCCAGTACACCGTTGTTTAGATCGACATACAGTACAGTCCGAACGGACGTGTATTACTAAGCATGTGGCCATGCCCAGTGACACCTTCTGTCAGTGATGTCCCTCTGTGCATGGCCGTTGACATCCTGTATCGCCATGGTGGTCATCCAGGCAACAGATGTCCATTTTCAATGTCACGATGGATGCCTACTGAGTACACACTGGTCGACTATCTTGAAGGGTGTACTGTCTGTGGGGCATCCCATAACTATGTCATGTTGTTGTGGTGCACCGTACATCTTACGTTGCCACGATCACACCACTGCCGTGTGTTTGTCTACATGTACCATGGGACAGTAATATGTCTGTATGCTTTCAGACTGATCACTCTCTGTACAATCCCTGTCAGTGTCCTTGTCAGTGCGGATGATGACACACGCCTAGAAGTATGCCTCTGGGACGGCTGTGTTTAGTAATCTCAGTAGCGTGTTCTGTAAATGCATCATGCTGCAGTGTGTTAGGGTAGTTAGGTGTATATTCGACTCCCAGCCCTGCCAAGTGTGTGTGTGTGTGTGTGTGTGTTTGTTTGTTTGTTTGCGTGCATGCTCCCGTCTGACTGGGGACTCAGTCCTGCTTTTAGACGCCTCACACCACAGCAGTTTCCTACCAACATCTTTGCGGATGATGACACGCACCTAGATGTCTGCCTCTGGGACTGCTGTGCTTAGTAATCTCAGTAGCGTGTTCTGTAAATGCGTCATGCTGTAGTGTGTTAGGGTAGTTAGGTGTATGTTCGACTCCCAGCCATGCCAAGTGTGTGTGTGAGTGTGTGTGTATTTGCGCACATGCTCCTGTCCACCTGGGGACTCAGTCTTGCTTTTAGATGCCTCACACCACAGCAGTTTCCTACCGATGTCTTTGCCTTTGTGTATGATGACACACACCTAGATATCTGCCTCTGGGACTGCTGTGCTTAGTAATCTCGGTAGCGTGTTCTGTAAATGCGTCATGTTGTAGTGTGTTAGGGTAGTTAGGTGTATGTTCGACTCCCAGCCCTGCCAAGTGTGTGTGTGTGTGTGTGTGTGTGTGTGTGTGTGTGTGTGTGTGTGTGTGTGTGTGTGTGTTTGCGCGCATGCTCCCGTCCGCCTGGGGACTCAGTCTTGCTTTTAGACGCCTCACACCACAACAGTTTCCTACCAACATCTTTGCTTTGCAGATGATGACACGCACCTAGATGTCTGCCTCTGGGACTGCTGTGCTTAGTAATCTCGGTAGCGCGTTCTGTAAATGCGTCATGCTGTAGTGTGTTAGGGTAGTTAGGTGTATGTTCGACTCCCAGCCCTGCCAAGTGTGTGTGTGTGTGTGTGTGTGTGTTTGTGTGTGTGTTTGCGCACATGCTCCCGTCTGCCTGGGGACTCAGTCTTGCTTTTAGACGCCTCACACCACAGCAGTTTCCTACCGTCTTTGCCTTTGTGGATGATGACACGCACCTAGATGTCTGCCTCTGGGACTGCTGTGCTTGGTAATCTCGGTAGCACGTTCTGTAAATGCGTCATGCTGTAGTCTGTTAGGGTAGTTAGGTGTATGTTCGACTCCCAGCCCTGCCAAGTGTGTGTGTGTGTGTGTGTGTGTGTGTGTGTGTGTGTGTGTGTGTGTGTGTGTGTGTGTGTGTGTTTCCAGCTGCATGACAACAGTACATTGCTTTTACAGTATTCACTCTCCATAACATCCGTGCAGTGTCTTTGCCTTTGATGCTGCTGTCTGCAGGCTAGACATGTGCCTGTGTGAATCATGTGATCCACTGATCACGGTAGCATGTTTTGTAACTTCGTAATGCTGTTGTGTGGTACAGTGCTTACGTTTGTGTTCTGCTCCCAACCCTGCCACGTACGTGTGTGTGTGTGTGTGTGTGTGTGTGTGTGTGTGTGTGTGTGTGTGTGTGTGTGTGTATCTATCTACATATATATATATATATATATATATATATATATATATATATATATATATATATCTATATCTATATATATATATATATATATATATATATATATATCTATATCTATATATATATATATATATATATATATATAGCTCTATATATATATATATATATATATATATATATACATATAAAATGTATATTGTATATAGATATGTATGTTGGGATTATCACTCTTGCATGTGCTGCATTATCTGTAGGTGAGCACCTTGGATGTATGTACATCTGCTATGGCTCTGTGATAGTGCACATACTGTGTGCTGTAGTGATCGTGGGTTATACATGTGTAGTGACCGGTTATTGTGTTGCTGGGTATTACACGGGCATTGGAAACAATGTTAGTGCAGCATCTTTGACTGGTCATATGCAGATCTCGGCAACAGTCAGCAGTGGTTATTACATTGGAGTGTTAGTATGGCTCATATCTGTCTGTAGTAACAGACAATTCTATGCACCTCAGGTTAACATTACAGACTCACGTTTATCCACAGGTTGTGGTACAGATCCCAGGACTGTATGTGTAGACATTGACAGGTGCAGGACTGGGTTGTGTTGGATGCATGGAGGGGTGTCCATTGCCAGTAATGGGGATCTCTGCAGCCTGGCAGGTACGGTCTGTGACTGTCCCACAACCTCCTGTATATGGC
This sequence comes from Protopterus annectens, assembly GCF_019279795.1. NCBI lineage: Eukaryota > Metazoa > Chordata > Ceratodontiformes > Protopteridae > Protopterus > Protopterus annectens. The sequence goes on along the minus strand of NC_056741.1, from coordinate 793,088,873 downwards.
TGACACATGCTGTACCTGTGTATATGCAGACACACACACTTACCCCAAACAGCTACGGCTATCACATACACACACCCATTGCACCACCATTGGGCCATGCAATAACCCTTGTCCCTCACACACACACACACACACACACACCTACGTGTACATTGGATGGCTCAATGACAGCTCTGGAAATGTTAACACCACACCCTGTGCATATGATGTCACCTGTGCCACCACCTGTGATGTGTAACATTGATGCAGGATCTGACTAACCTGGTGCTGCTGCACACGGTGGCTTTATTCCACTGTATTGATGTTAGCATGCTAACACACAGTGTGTTACTTCCAGGTGTATATCAGCAGGCATGATGCATTGCAGCTATGACCATCACTGTAGCATAGTTTACAGCACTGTTATGTCTGATGATGTATTCTCCATCCATGTGCCATTTCACTGATGTGTGTAGTATTGGCAGCATGTGTGTCTGTGTGTGCAGGACATGTGTGATGTGTGTAGTACACATGTATACATGCTTACAAACGCATACACGGCATTACACGGGCTTCACCATTCGTACACTAGCTTACTCGTTCTTCCACACTCCACATGCGCACATGGGCTAACATGCGCGCACACATGCTTACTCTGGCTTACTGGCACGCATGGGCATGGACACACTGTGGGCAGGTTTGCAGGTCACATCGGTGGTATCCATGGTGTATGCCATCAGTCTCCTGATGTTTCCTTGGATAGCTCATGACACGCCTCTTCCAATGAGTACTGACAGCACACATGTGACACTGCTCCGGTAAGGTTACAGTGTTTTATACATACACACTCATGTTGTCACCTATCTTCAACTCTAATAGTCCCCTTAACCTACACTACAATGTAGAGGCTTGGCCCATATGGCACGACATGTTGTGATTCACTATCCTCAGCCTCACTTGCCCCACATTGCCTACAAATGCTTCATTACATCTCTGACAGAGCACTTCCACACATAAGAACCAGTACGCAGTAGCCATGTTGTCTCCAGCTTGCCATTCATCTGCATGGCGTACTAACATCTAACTAAACCTACATTTTGTATGTATATTATCCATATGTCTTGTTTTGAAGCGCAGCATGTTCTCGTGGCACTGCGCTATGCTTCCACACCAGGGATCGGGGGAGGACAACTACTGGTTTATTGATATCCAATGGACAAAGCCGCCACTGGCCTTGGACTTGGACATTGGCATGCTTCTTCGACTGTATTCATACTGTATTTGCAGCTGTCATTGCTCCATTTAGCAATGTGCAAAACGTTAGTCGCATAACATCCAGGTACATTTCTGCACATAACTCTGCTCTTGCATGGACAGCTTACTGTTTCATGTATCGCGTAATTACATCATTTGCAAAGCTTACACATACAAATGGGGTATGTTGCAAATCCCAACATTGTCCGTGCAATGTTCGTGTTACGGGTGGTCTTGCACGCCCCTACGGGTGTTTGTTGAATAGCCTGGCAGTCATCTTTCCTTGCTGTACTCTCACTCAATCCATACACGCCAGAGGCTTCGTGTATCATGGCCTAGGCTTTGCTGTGTGCTATGTCTATTTGTGGTGTAGGCATGGCTGTGGGTATGTCCCACTGTCATCACTGGTAAAGGTAACGCTCTATAGGTACTTCATGTACACTGCTGTGTCATTTGACATGTCAGCACATACCTGCGGCCAATACTGAACTTCCTACTGCAGCGCTTTTCATACCTTCTGAGTTATCTTGCGGTTGATAATGCTGTTTCCTCAGACATGTATCTGTTTCTGATCATACCTATCAACCTCCTAGTGCAAAACATCTGTACAAAGCCTAACATGATGGGGGGACATATAGGGGAAGATTCTACATATTGCTCTTACAAACGTAGATAGTTGGCAGTATTATAGGTTTTGCATTAGTATGACCTTTCTGAGGGATTTGGGGTCTTAAACTCATACGTTTATCATTATTTAATAACGTCAGTTCTCAGGTATTTGGCAGACCGGTACAGATTGTAAGAGGAACACACCACACATATGAGGCATACATCTGCACATTTGTACAGTTGCAAGCTATGTTTCTGATACTGGAGATCAATTTTCTTACACGAATACACAAACTACATGGCGCCATCACAGGCCAGTTGCCATTACATTCCTATTGCAGGACACACCCATCCACAGGATTATATTCCTCACACAGGCCAACAGGTGCTTATCCACACTAATTATTCTATCATGTACCTTATGTGTATGTACGCCGGTATTTGCACTTCCTGTCAGTGGCAGAGCTCACGTACGAGTATGGGGGACTGGACACTGTATCGGTGAAACTGCATGACACCCTGAGGGACACGTCTTTTGAGTCTATTAACCTTCCACATTGACTTTCACAGGGCATACGTTGTCATTCACATTTGTGGAAATACATGCTTTTGACTTGTACATGTTTTGTCATTTGTCCTGACGTCTTTCTTCTCACCTGTCCACCTAGTATCACTAGTTCTGTACATTTAATTAGGACGAGTTACCTTCATACCTCTCACCTGTACACATTATGGGTATACGCCCCGAGGTTTGACCTATGAGTCTGTTACATTTGTCATGATAATGTGCCTTTCTGGTAGATTGCTGGCAAGGCATGATGGACTGTGCGGTTAGGTAATCATGACTGACATTTCTATTTCATGATTACTAACTCTCATAACATTCGTATTCCTGACTACGCAATTACTCTATCAACATTCTGACTTTGTCTGGGGTATATATAATATAGTCCCTATTTGTCTTTTGTGTACTATGCCTTAGTCCAGCTGTCTTATTCTGACATTTTGGCAGGTATGGTTACCATCTTGGTCGTACGCATGTCCATCCATAATAATCACCTACATGACACTGATATAGGTCCCTACGTCTTCCCCCAATGGTTTACACAATATCCAGTAGATGGGTTGCACTTTTTGGAGAATATAGGTGTGTGCTATACCCACATAGGTATATTGATCACTCCCATGGGGCATACCTATTAGATCTGTGCCAACCAACACCTTGGCCCATTTTTGCATACCCATGATTCCCATACCTGACACCCCTCCACAGTACCCATTAGACATGTTTAATGTGAGTGATAATAAAGTGTGAGGACACTTCCGAGCACTCCCACTCTGCGGATATCAGGTCGTACGTCATACATTCTATCGACCCATGTGTTATTACCCTTGCACCTGCTACTGTTGCATGTACACCTATATTGTAGTTGCAGGTGTGACGACTTTTGCATCAATGATGGTTCGCACTTCGTACAGGATCAATTTTGGGGTCCTGCAAAGGACACCTATATTTATGTTTAACATGTAGAACTTGCAGGCCCTGTCACACTGGTACTTTCCGGGCAATGGTTTGGAAAGCATCGGTGTATTCTCCTTTCATGCATGTCTGTCTGTCTATCCATAATAGCTATACCGTGACCTATTTATGTACATGTGTTATATGTACAGGGACATATGTTTGTTGTGTATATATCTATTCATGTATCGTGTGTGTGTATAGATATATATAAGTACATTTATACATATGTCTGTACATTCCTCATCTCATAATTTGCTTTGGATTATGTCTGTGGATATATGTGTATATATATCTCCATATCATACCTTTCAACTGTACAGATTTCCGCTGCATGTACAGCTGTTTGCCTCTTATCTTTGGTCCGTTTTGCATAACCTTGTGTCTATCTGGCAAGTTAGTGGTATATCATTAAAGACTGATGTTGGTAAATAATGACAAACATTTCAGGTTACGACTTCATACCCTTCAGAGAATCCATGCTAGTGACACACCTGTTATTCTATCTACTTTCTATGTTTGTTAGGGCAATATCTGGGGATTGTCCCTATTTGTACCAGTTGTTGTCATGGCTTTGTCTGGTTTCGTACTTTACGGGGTTAACAGGTATGAGCCATGTACATAGAACGTGGGGAAAACACCATTAATTTTCTATTTTGTGAGTGGATTATACATGCGCAGGCACACTTGCATATCCTTATTGTGGGTTACATATGTTTCATAGATAATTGTGCTTACGTGAACTTTCATAATTCTGACCGTAACAGTTACATATCTGTATTCCAGTTTACGGACTGCTGAGAAACACACGTTCACCTTAACATATTTAAATATGTGTACAGCACGAACGCATTCATTACACTTTCAAGTTATATGTGCAGTGGCGTAGGTCAACTGGGACTGCATTCACATTGGCCGGATGCCGGAACCACTATTCTATTGGTGTTCTTCCTCATTGATATGCATACCCATAGTACTTAGCTACATCAACATATGCCTCACTGCTTCACCTACAACACAGGCTTCCATTCTCCTGCTGGGAAAAAGGCAGTACTACATATTACACATTCCCTATTGCCTACTGCTGTGGACTCCGGCTGCATTGTTAATCACTCCGAGGATATGCAGAACACCAAGGCATATAGTCCAGCCACATACAGGTCTTTGATTGTTAGGGTGTTCATGTAGTGATCTGGGTTTAGGCTTGTCCACCTGGTGAACAGAACTTCCTTGGCCGAGTTCAAATATCAGATGAAGCATATGGACAGGGATTATCTCCCTATTTTGTACCTGTGTTTATAGACAAGGTGTTTGGGCACCTGTCAGCAACTTATTCTGTTGGCATTACATATTATGGGTGGGGTTGTTACAGTCCATACTCCATGGTGAGCGGTGTTCCCATTTACATTTGACTATTACCTGTATACAGTCATACGGGGATTATTATTTTGGACATGAAGTGACTACAGGTATGCAGTTTTACATTACACAAGCGTGAAGGGTTGTTACTGTAAATATGTACGGACCATACATCTCAACCTCTTAAAGCACCAAACCTGTGCAAAACCTACACAATGGGGGGACAATTAGGGACACATTTTAACGATTGCTCTTACAAGCTTAGAACATTGATAGAATGCTAGGTTTTGCATTAGCATGACTTTTCTGCAGGTTGTGGAGTCTTAAACTCAGGATATTTCTCATTATTTAGTGACGTCAATCCTCAGCTATTTACCACACTGGTGCAGATTGTCGGAGGCACACACCAACACTATGGGGTGAACCTGTGGTCATTCTTAGGGTTGCCACCTTTTCAACTGCCCAAAGTGGGACATGTCCCGTAGAGATGTCAGATTTTCCAGGACAAAACATAACTACAGCCGTGCATAGTACAGAACTTTAACCTTTATTGTACATATAATAGCTTATTCTAGTAACATTTGAATTCCTTATGCTACTTCACATAACATATAGAAGTTTCATATATAAGATAACTGTTTTATGCGACTATTAAAGTAAATTAGGAAATAACTTTGTCCTAAACTCTTAGGACATTTGCTATGTCTTGATTTTTTCACTCGACACAGCTGCCTACAGAGGGACTGTTACTCGCAAAGTGGGACAGGTGGTGACCCTAGTCATTCTGCAAATATCCGGACAGTTGAGTGGTATGGCACGGACCTCTGTAATACGCTGTTGGGTTCTGGCACAGCAGTAGCTCAGCATTAAAGACTGCAGTCGGAACATGCTGACAGACAGTTGGGTTTCAGACTTCATACTCCAGACATTAATGCCAATGTGCAAACCGTTATTCTATCACATATCTATGTTTCTAAGAGCTATCTTTACAGATTGTCCCTGTTTTTGGACCTTTGTCTCACTTATATTCATGGCTCTGTCCAGATATCTTGCTCACACAGGTTGGCAGGTATGGTCGGTCATGACTGCATACAGTCAGTGTCCCTCACACTTGATCAGGGTTGACCTGTTTACGTCAGTGTCTTCCTCATCCTCATGCCGTTTTCCACTTTGCAAATGTGTGCATTATATTCTCCCTCCTATTCGTGTCTGGACACGTGCGTCATGGGAAGGTATTTTATCCTGGGTGGTAGGTTATGCATGCCCACTTAGGGCTGGACTGTGTCATGGACCTCCACTGCACGTTCTGACTTGTGTCCAGATATCTACTGGATTGGACATCATGTTGTCATACCCATTCTACTATTTACACAAGTTGGTCATCCCATGAGGGATATCCCAAAAATTGGACTAGACCAAAACAAGTTAGATAATGAAGATTTTTGTGGCTTCACGAAAACTTGCAGGGGGTTTTACATGCAGGAGATACATGGTTTGCAATCCTGACACTGCCTAGGGTGACAATACCTACTACATATGCATAGGGGTCATTGTGTGTAGCTGTTTCTGCAACAAACCAGTGGACCAAGTACAGCTGGATTTGGTGGACATTCTGGTATGGTGGCAGGTTGTGTATTGTGGAGGGTATGCTGGGTAGGCTATTATGCATCCAGGTGTGTTGCATTTGTTATGGCCAGTTCCATCAGGACCCATCTGTGGGTATGTGATGGTGCCATATCTATACATTTGTCTCGCATATTTCCATATTCATATGTTTGTGATTGTGTTCTACACTATGGCCTGTCTGCTTCTCTTGCAGCTGTTTTTACATGTGGTTGTGTTTCTTTCCACTTCACCCGCTGCCCCCTCATACACTTCTGGTTCACCTTTTCTGCATACGACACAGTATCGCCTTTGAGGAATTTACCATTAAACACCCACCCCTCACACGCGAATTCCTCACACCCCATAGAGCACTACTTTGGTTGTTGGCCCATGACATGGCCAGAGTTACACATTGACTACCCTACATGTGTCGGGTACCTTTATGGTTGTGTGCACTACCCTGCCATGTTTGCTTTCCACATGCTATACCTCACGCACATAGGTACACGCCCATACTTCACTTTCATTACTTGGTTGGTGTATCCGGGTACTACCCGTTCAACTGTGTCACATACGCGTTCAGATTATACAGCTGCCTTCCGGATTTTGCCAGCCTGTTGTACTCATTGGTAGGATGGCACCTTTTCCTATGTCCAAGCTATTCCTTACACATGTCCGACTGTTGTGGACAATGCCTCCCCACAGTCGACGGTTGTGTTTCCACCTTTTCAATTGGCCACAGTGTGACATAGGGTTACCACCTGTCCCACTTTGCGAGGGACAGTCCCTCTTTGGACAGTTGTGTCCTGACATGTAATTGTAAACATAGCAAATGTCCTGAGATTTTAGGATAAATTTATTTCTTATATTTTATGTGATAGTTGCATTAAACAGTTATTCTGTATCTGAATTACCTAAATGTTATGAGAAACAAAATAAGCAACTAAAATGCTACAAGAATACGCTTTTCTGTAGGCAAAGCAGTTACGTTCTGTCCTTTGTACTGGCCATGGGTATGTGTCAGCCTGTAAAATCTGATGTCTGTACCAAACATGTCCCACTTTGGCCATTTGAAAAGGTGGCAACCCTACTGTGACATTTGCGGTGAACACAGCATATTTTACAGGCCGACAGATACCCACGGTCAGTTCGGCAGATAGAACTTTCAATTCTTGCCTATATCTAAGCTTATTCTTGTAGCATTTTGGTATCTTATTCTGTTTGTTATGACATTTATGTAATATACGTTCAGTGAAATATGTTTAATGCAACTATTGCATGATGTCTACGGAAGAATTATGTCCTATATTCTCTGGACATTTGCCAGTTTTACATGTTTGTGTCAGGACACATCTGCCCACAGAGGGACTGTCGCTCGCAAAGTGGGACAGGTGGTAATCTTGGTCAACGGTACGGATCATACTGTTCCTTTCAGCCTACATGTGCCCGTATTGTTATGGCTGTTTATATGCTCCTTCTGTTTCGTTTACATGCGTATGCTATTTCCTATCACATTTGGTATGTGAAATACGGACATACCTTTTGTATGTGACTATGATTCAGACATACGGTCACTACATATATCTACATTTCTCCTCGTGTATTTTGTTATGGACACATCTGCACAGCTATGTTCCCTCCCTCACATTATGGGTCGGCTGGTGACCCTCTCCGTTGGACTGGACGTACCTACTGGCGGCGCGCTAACATATGATACGTTTCACTTCCACATGGTATAGCTATCAACACTATGTTGGACTACGGGCACACGGTTTTCATATCATTTGTTCATGGGTAGGGACCCGTTATTCCCTGCCATGCATTTGTGTTTGATTCTTCATTTTCTGTTCGCAGGGACTATGCTTTGCATACGTTTCAGTATCCACGGACACTGATAGGTACGATTACTATTGCTGGCGGAATATAATATTCAACAGTTTAGGTTGCTCCTTGACAGCCGACATCGACACGCCTCCCTGCGCAACTTCGATACGCCCCTTGCACTCGTGCACGTTTCCTATGCACGTGGCTGTGGCGGCTGCACGTCTTCATTAATATGCATATGGCACGACTACTCCATATATACGCCACACGGCTGGCCCAAGCCTTACGCCGGCCTTGCGCCGAGCTTCATGAATCCCAGGGTATGTTCTTCACTGTTCCACATTGACAGGGTCTATCACATATAAGGTGTTAAAATGTTTTAACTAATATCTATAGTACATAATGCTGAATTACATTAATTCCTCAAAAGAACATTTTATAAGTATAATGTAACACATTTTAACTGACCTGTGAGCTTTTTAGCTGAAGTTGTTAGTATGCAGTTAGTCTTACACACTTTTCAAATTTGTTCCACATTATGAGAGGTGGTGTTCCACATTTTGGGAATAGAAGGTTGAGAGCTATGATCTGCTTAATATACAGTGAAGGCAAAAAAAAAGTAATCTTTTTCAAGCAATCGCCTCTTGTGGTATACAGTGAGCCGTATCTAGGTAACTTGGCTCCCTGGGCAAATATAGAAAAAGTGCTTACCCATTTTAATTGCTTGGTGTCTGGTGCCCCTTGTGGGATACTATAACCCTAGGACTCAGGGTGATGCTTTGCTGTATAAATAGCCCTGTGTGTATGTTTGCACAAAGTATTTAATTCCACAATGGTTATACAAATTCAAAAAAGTGGTTGATTGTTTGCCCCAGTGATAATTGGTGAATAGTATCTTTGCTATTTTTATTAGCCATAGAAAAATAAATAGAAAGATTGCAGCACTATATAATAATAGTAAGGTGCTCCTCAGCTGTTACGTTGTTTATGGAATAATGCTTCAGAGTGAATAGTGATGTCCTTATATAATAACATACTTTTAAGTCCTGTCATTTGCTTAAATCTACTCCCTTTCTGGAACTTAATTATTGCTAGCACTAGTCTCATATTACCTCATGTTGCCCAGGTAGCAGTTGAGCATCTGAAACTAAAAAGGAAGCTTTACTGCCTGGAGCTGGGATGACAGAATAAGTGCACATAGTATATCAGTGGTAGTGGACATAGAAATTAGAGAACTATTCACAGAAAACTCAGCTTCTGAAATTAGGATGCAGACCTCTCAACTGTCCCTATTTTGGAAGTGCATACTTATTTCTCAGGCTTGGTTTGCCCATTTAATTGATGTTCCTATTTCTGGACGTAGATTCACATTTTCAAGGTTGATTTACCCCTTCCGAACACTGCCCCTGTCATACATGGTTTTCAAGCTGTTTAGGACATAAGGAACCAAACTACACGACCAACATACGGGTGGTACTAGTGATTTAAAGCAAGAGGACCAGCATGGTACATCTCCCTTTTTTCAGAAGCAAAAATAAATGATTTTGTAAGGTAGTTTTTTTGCAATATCATTCATTAATTCTTCTCTAAGCTGAACTACTGCCTGATCTTTCATACATCTGTCTAATAATACCTCTGAAGCTTTATCACATTTCCGATTTCTACTTTTACTCTATTGCACTTCCAGTTTATATTTATGGACAGTCACACATCCTTCTGAACATCTCCTATCCATCTCCTTTATTTCAGATTTACTAATCATATCACCTCCACTGAAAATAGGTACCCTGTGGGTCCAGTCAGACTTTCCCGGTAAATGAGAAACAATCAATCAATAAATAAATAAATAAAGTCTACAAATTTTATCCTGTGTCAGTAATGATTTCACTTATATTTTTGCATCTTTTTTTGTTTTGCCTTCAATTTTTAAACGTGTTTCTGAGCAATATCTCACAATACTACTGAAAGTGAAAAAATTTACGTGATATTTGGTGCTCAGATTCAGTGATAATTAGGTGTCCATATTTTTGGCAGGATGTATCTCTTCAAAAAACTTTGTACCCATTTTCAGTGTCTGTAGCTTGAGATATCTGCATGTAGTTTGAGAAGCACGTGACAGCTCTCTAAGTAGAACAGCAAAACGCTTGCTCATTAGCACAACAGTAACCTGGTACCGATATTAATGGATTACATTTAGGAACAGGAAAAGGCTTCCCATTATACATTTCAAAACACTGTGGTGATCATTTAGCTTGTTACGTAGGTAGCTGCTGGTAGCACTGCAAACAGTGGTGTAGTCAAGAATTTTACCAGGTGTACACCAAAATATACCACCTTTCAGAATGTAGCTTCTATCTACAAATGTAGCACCTCACTGAGACATTGCACAACTCTGAAGGGCATAGCTTTTTGGTATTGCTAATCATACTAAATACTGAGCTGATGGACTTCACTCACCTACTGACGTCAAAAACCTCAATACCATTAAAAGCTTCAAAGATGCCCTTAAAGAACATAAATTTACATAACCTGCCTGTAGTTGCTGTCACAACAGTGGTTAGGTAGCTTATCATCCCATATCATAAAATAATAAAATGCTTCTAAGAAACTTCAATTAGTCTCGTAATATACCATTTTATTCATGTATATTTCAAGGCATATATGAGTATATGTTCCTGCATTTTTATGTATTACTGACTTGTAATTCTTTTTGTTTGTACTTCTCTCAATGCATTCTGACTGGATGTTCTTAATCTTACCCTATCTGCATTGAATGCAGCATTATGTACTGAATTTCACAATGTACTCATTCTGTGTATAATATTGTTGATTAGTGAGATCCTAATGTTTTTACTGCTTTTTGATTTTGTCTATCTATCTATCTATCTATCTATCTATCTATCTATCTATCTATCTATCTATCTATCTATCTATCATTTATTAACCAGGTAGTAGACTGGACTATGTGCCTTTTTCAGCCATAACCCAGGCCGCAAGCGTAAACACTATATATGCATATATATGCATATATATATATATATATATATATATATATATATATATATATATATATATATACATGAGGTGCTCAGTGTGGCTTGCCACCTGCATGAAAAATGTTTTTGATATTTTGAGTTTTAGATATTTTGATTTTTTTAGTCTTTTGAACTTTCAATCTTCTGACATATATATATATATATATATATATATATATATATATATATATATATATATATATATATATATATATATATATATATATATATATATATATATATATATATATGTGTGTGTGTGTGTGTATATATATATATATATATATATATATATATATATATATATATATATATAATTTGGAGGAATCAGTAAAAATTAGCACCCAGAGAAAACCCAAGCAGTTGAAGAGAAAACATGCAAACTTTACCCAAACACTGACTGACCAACTATCTTTTTAAATAATTTTGCCATATATAGAAAATTTACAGTGACTGGCAAATAATGTCATAACTAGAGACAATTGCAAGACCACATATAGTAATTGGTCATTACCAGATGGATTGGTAAAATCAGATGTCATAACTGATGAAATGCCAGATATATAGTATAGATGTGTAAAACACACACAATGCAACAGTCTCAGTTTGATGGACTGGTGACATTTCTTAGATCAAAAGATCCTTACTGTTAATGTCTCAGTCACTTTACTAAACCATGATGAAAAGATTCTTATTCTAGTGTTTCCATTCTTTATCAGGGTTAGACCTTCACTTGTTTTGTAAGAAGCATTTGACTCAGACAGGGAATTTCCCAAGTCCAACTGTTTAAATGAGCTTTCTATAATAATGTTATGTTTTTGCCATAGTATCAAGCTTAAATGTGATAAGTATACCATTTATGCACAGTTTGTCAGTCCAATAACGTTTACACTTGCACAGCAAATGAGTTTCTAAGCTCAGTGAAGAGTTTGTGTATAAAGTCACAAATCATAAATTAACAGTATTCGCACATATTGTTTTGGGGCTTATGTGTGTCAGTTTAGCCATTTACACAGCCATTAAACTGTTTTTCTTCAAACACTTGTAAAATAAGTTTCTGTATTTTCTTTTTAAATCTGCACACTGGTAGAAAATTACTAGCCCTACCACATTTCCTACCCTCTGTGTTAACAACTGGTAATGATGTTTACTGAGCTGATAACCACATATTGAACAAAATGGTAGCTGGTTATGATATTTATTGAGTTGATAACCACATTGTGAACAAAACGGTACTTGATAAACTGGGCACAACTCAGTTTAAAATCCATCATCAGACTCGCACATTACTGAAGCTTTCTTTGTTAATATACTGTTAAAGTATTTCATACATTGACTCACCCTCACAGTACTCTTCTATCTGTTGATAAAAACTGTAGCTTTGTTTTAAGTTTATACACGTCCAGATCTTCTACAGGTTCTTTCATATGAATACTGGTTAACTCTGTAACTCTATAGACAACCACAACTTTTTTCAGTGTCAATTCAAATTCTGACAAAGGCTTATTCCTTACTTTGTCCTCTTTTATGCTACATATGATTCTGTCTTTTAGTAATGAATTGTGCAAATTGCCAGTCATAGTTTTTAGCTCTGTACCTTAAGTCAGTCGCATATACATCAACAGATGTTTGGAGAACCCTGTTTTCTAGTGAAAAACACGCACCCTACCTTGGTTAATTGTTTAAGCTTATAACACTGCTGGAACTTATTTTTAATGGTTTCTATGTCAAAATAGTGACCTTCATTAAGATTAAATGTGTTAAATTGCTTAATTACATCATCACCTACCAGATATAGAATATATGCACCTTGGAATTTTTTTACTGCTTCCAGAAAGGCCTAAAGCGAAGGTGTAAAGACTGAACTTCTATCCCATTGCTTCTAAGATTCTGCCAAGTTACATTAAAGAACCAATGATGTTAGTGATGCTTGTAATAGAATGGAATGATAATGAATATATAGCAGCTGTTGCAGAAAATAAGGCAATGGGTATTTTAAGGATTCCTGTTATTTCACTGTTTACAAAAGTAAGTGGCCGTTATATGTGATGCTTGGCATTTTACTGTTTGCAAAAATGAATTATGGGATATTGTACATTTTTTGATGTATTTTATTGCTTGCACATCAATTTTCAAATCATTTTGTCATTTCAGTTCATTTGAATTTGATAACGTTCTATTTTAGTCCCCAGTGGCATTTTGTAATGGTTGAAACCAGGTGCAGCTTCTTGTTTCCTTCATGTAAACTGAGGAGATTTTAGAGAATGGCACCATAATTCTTTGTGATATGTTTTTCCAAATTTTCAGTAAGACTTTTAGTACTGCTTATTGTCTAGGAGTTGTTTGTTCAAATGAAGTTTTCCCTGGTGGTCTCGTGGATTTATTCAAATGTGCATCATTGTTGCAGTTTTTGAGGTGAAGCTGAAACAATGGTGATAGCTTCTTAATAACTGTAACCACAAACTACAAAGCTCCAAAAAAGTCAAAACTGTGTCGACTACTACATTCCAACTGCAACAGCATGTATTGTTCTGGCCTTGTGAGTTCAATACTACATTATAGGCACCTGCAGCAAGCAAGTAACCACACAGACACACATCAGTTGACACACAAATCATCATACTGTTTAGAGTAACAGCAGTAACTGCCTAAGCCAGATAGAAATGCAAAAACATTCCACATGCACTAGCCTTATGGAGTTGTTAAAGATACACAGTACTGTACATTACAATGCATACATTTATTACAGCTATGTACCAGTGAAAGTGTTATAGCAGTGTTTATTTGATGTCAGTGGCTACAATACTGAATTTTCCTGACACTCCGGGATCTTATATTTGTAAGGTCATGTATATACATTACCAGGTTCTTTACTACTGATTTGCCTGACTGTAGTGAATATTTTTGTCCTATTTGTGATGATGTGAGGTATTGCCAGCAATGCCAGGAGAAGTAGGGCAGGGGATGTGTGATATATACCAGCACAGCTAACTGGACATTTGTAAAGAATTATATGTCATTTGTATATCAAACTGATTTGTACAGATGATTGTGTTGTAAAATGAATTTGCAAAACTGCTTGTGTTAAAACTGTATCAACAGTGTGCCCTGCTGGGAAGAAAAGAAATGTACATGCATTATTGTAACTGTTTAAATGTATATATTGTAACAAAGAATACTGGAAGAGAAGAGGTTAATTTCAATCTACCTGACTTTGAGAAATAGTAAGAAAATTAAATTACTGGGTCTGGTCCATGAAGATTGTTGGTCTCTGTAGGAGGAATAGAAGTTTGAAATTGTTTTATGACTTTCAGAATCTGCAGCAGATCTGAGCAATACTCTTTTGTGTGTGTATTATTGGCATATAGGTGCTAAATCCTGGCAGTTTCTAGCAATGGGGGGTTGCATGGGAACCAGAAGTCAGATGACCAAATGTATGTGATGTCATTCTGTACAGAAATAATGTTTTGATATTAGGTGAGACAGAAGTCTCATTGCAGTCTGTTTCTTGGAACCTGACATAGAAGAATCCCTCACCTACTTAATTTTGCCTTGCTCTATTAAGTAAGTAGGAACAGTAATTCTCCAGATCAGTCAGGAAAATATAGTGACATTAGTTAAGTATTGTTTTTCTGTAACTGTGTGAATCTTTCCAGCTGTGTTATTTGTAATATTTCTTGTGATTGAAACTCTGGTGTTGTTTATTGTAAATAGATATTCAGTATTTTCATGCTCTTTTATAATTTATTATTAAATATATTTAAACCTTTCATTGTGGCTGGTCCTTTTAGGAAATATTTAATCTTTCAGAGTACTTATATTCATTTGGTGATGCTGCATCCACTCCTAAAAGTCTTACTGATTGGTGAGCATTACCACTGGTATTGGTATTAATTTCACAAAGTATAATTAGATACCCTTTTAAGAGCCTTATAGTAACTGATGGTGAATCTACCTTATAGTCTGGGCAAAGCTGGTAGAGTGGGTAATCTGTGCCAGCCTTTCCTCTGTGTGTGTGTGTGTGTGTGTGTGTGTGTGTGTGTGTGTGTGTGTGTGTGTGTGTGTGTGTGTGTGTATGTGTGTGTGTGTGTTTGTGTATGTGTGTGTGTGCGCGCATGTGAAAATTAAATCTCAAAGAGTCTGTCTCTCAGCTACTTGGAGCAGAGACACAAAGCACTGGTCTCACAGATAGGGTGCTGGAATACTTGGCTTGAACACTCGGCTGAGCACTTAACCCTACAGCTGTGCTAGTGGGGCCTTATTGGGGCCCTAGAGGGAGACAGATCTAAAGAAATCCAGACCCTTGCTGACTGTGTTCCCTGTGTGCTCCTACAGGAAATTGTGCTTGATGCAGAGAGGTCTGCATCCGGAAATACTGAGTGTATCCATTTGTATTCCTAGTGAATGTCCCTCTCCAGTGTCAGTGGTGAGGATTCAAGCTCCTTGATTACTGGCCCAGAGTTGGGATGTCACACTATTCAATACAGACTTCATCATTTACACCTGCTAGGATGCTCTTCATTTTTGAAAATTTGCATCTGTGTTATTTTGCTCCTAACAGAGTCCAAAGAATCCATTCTGCTAAAATAAGTACACATGTTATGTGACATTACATAGTGGCAGCTTAAACTGTTAGTACTACAGCCAATCTGTGTTTGTGCAGATTTTTTTCCTCCAATAGACTAAGACTTGTTGAGGGAGAGACATTTCTGCAAATTATCTGCTTTTGCTCCTGTGCCTTTTCAGTGCTAACTGGGAAAAAGTGTTTTCTGTTTTTTTTTCTGTACCATATCAGAGCAGCCAAACAGAAAAAAAACAAAGAAGGATAATATGAAGATAGTCTCTTCTTTTTCCAGCTTTGCTAACTTATTTATGGCTGCCAAAGGCATCCACTCAGATTCAAAATTTGCTATTTATTGAACAATTAATCAGATAGTGTGAGTGTGAGTCTGAATTCTTTCACCTTAGAGGGCATGTAGAAGGCCTCAAACAATACTCATTTAGGCAGGAATTAGGAAAATATTTAGAAGTCAAGTGCAATAGAATTGGATTTTGACAACTAGCTACAGTTATAGCTAGGATTAACTCTAAAATGTTTAAAACACTTTACTAAAAACAAATATTGAACCTCACATCACCTCTTCTAGATCTAACTGAAGGGGAAAATTATTATAGTGAATATGATTACTCAAAGAGGAAAGACCAGGATAGTCACTCTTTAGACATTAACTCTGTTATTCAGTTGAAATTAACAGATGAATAATTCTAGTTTCAGATTGGTGCATTTTCCAAATAAAGATGGCCTTACGATAGCTTATTTCTGGTGGCTATGAGATGTCTCATCCTTCCCTGCAACCTTTAAATAATCATTTTTATGTTTTGAAAGAGTCTGTTTTTTCCTCATGCTTTCAAATGTGTATGCTTATTGTACTGTTAAACGTGCTGGTTATGTAGCTGCTGTGTCCGAGAAAAAGGATGACTCAACAGGCAGACTTGTTCAAATAAGCTTATTGCCCATATTGGGAACTTCTCCATCTAAGCAGGGGTCTTCTTATAGGTTCATAAGTTCATAGGTATGTACTAGGCTTCCTGCCCTCATTTTAAGCCTATCCAGTTTCCCTTTTTGTACTCAAATTGACCTATTTAATTTGGTGAGAGATTGGCTTTACCCATCCCATGTTTGATGATTGCAATTTACCCCTAATGAGAATAATTTGGATCATGCAATAGAATATTTGAGGGGGACCTATGAATAAAGCAGCTATGGATAAAGAATTTAGGAGCTGCCTTTCTCCATTAGTAGGACATGGGGAGTCCTGGGGTAAATTTTCTGTTTCCTATCCATAGATCCAACTTGCACTTGAATATGGATAGGGATGAACTTTTTATGTGGATGGTGAGTCTGTTCCAGAGCAGTGGCATCCTCTATGAGGTATACTTGTCCCTCCAAACCTTTCTGTTGATGTTGCAAAAAAGGTTTAGATCCCTAGATCAAGTATTTCTGATGCCATTTGATTTGCTGATGTGAAGTAAATCCATCAGTATTGGGCTCTGAAGATGCATTGTTATATCAGGCATAGGTCACCTCTTAGTAGTCTGTAGGATACTGAGTATAATTACAGGACTTGAGTCGATCTGTGTAGGACATGTTCCTTAGACCTTGTATTATTTTAGTAATATATGTCTCTGGGTGTTCCAGTTGTTGCATGTGTCTCGAAAGATACATGCCAAAGGGGGAATTATATTCAATAAATGGCCAAATGAAGGGCAAGTAAAATGGGGCAATGATATCCCTAGATCTAGACACAATCCTTTTCATTAGAAGCTGTGCAATATAGAATGAATTTCTTACAACAATGAACTCATACTGGTAAAACATTAAGTCACAGTCCACATAAATTCTCAAATCCCAAACAATTGGGTCAACTCTTAGGGACTTATTGTGAATGTGGTAGTTCTGTGGGATCGATGACTTCCCAAATGATACAATAATGCATTTTATGGCATTTAGTTTCAGTCTGTGTTTTGATATCAGTTATTTATTTTGGACAAATTTTCCTTAGGATGCCTTAGTCATTTGGGGATTCAATGACTGCTCCTATCTTGCAGTCTTCTGCAAAATGTGTGAGCCAAAGCCCTTTGGTATAGGCTTTTACTTCAGAAAAGTAGATGCCAAATGGGAGAGGTCCCAGCACAGAACCCTGGTGGACTCCACTGGTGAATGGTATCTTTGTTGAGGTAAATTCCCCTATTTTGATTTCCTGTGTTCTCTCTGTGAGCCAGTTGAGAATCCAGCAAGTGACATAGGGGTTTATTCTCAGTTTATTTCACTTTTTATTATGCCTGAGTGGGGAATTGTGTGAAAAGCTTTAGCCAGATCAAGGTATGGGGTGTATACCATTTTGCCTTCATCCATTGCTTTGGTGATCTATTAAAAAAAAAATCCACAATTTTTTCAGAGATGCAAAAATCTCCTGGTTATGGAAATGGAGAAATAGGAAAAAAGAAGTATTCTTTATTTAGCATGGCACATGCATGTTCAGTGTTCATGTTTTATGGGACAATAAAAGGTTTCCTTTCCTTAACAGGGTGGCTTGTTTTTTCAGCAAGATCCTTTTTTAATCTGGTCAGGTACAACCAATTCTATACAACTGCTTATGTGGTTATACAGGGCATTGGTGTACACCTCTGAATAGGAGTCCATGTCATCTGTGTTTGAGGGGATTATGAAACATCTTATACCATCACTTAGTAGGAGGTAATTAGTCTTTGAAAAATTCTTAGTGTTTTTGAGCTTGATGGGGTATCTGGTCTTATAATTACTTCAGACAAGATTGATTTATGGTCTGATCTTACCAGGGAGGAGATCACATGGGGGGGTGCAATGCTCCCCCATGTTTGTGAGTTATATGTCCAGGACATGTGAGCCTCTTGCAGGTGTGCTGACTAGCTGTTCCAGAGTCTTTGCATTGATATAGTGCAAGAACCAATGAGCCAACATGTTTGTGGTCGTGTATGTTTCCCTGTTGATTGTAGGATAATTAAAATCACCCATGAGTAAAGTGTTAGGCTGCATTGCAAGTGACTCCAGTAAGTCCAGGTATGCAGTATGCTTTTCCTGTTTCATAGTGGGGGACCTCTAGCTAGCTATGATGTGGTAGGGGGCTTTGCCTATAGTTAATTGGACACAGAGTAGCCCAAAACAGTCATACTGTTTGACCAGTCTTGAGGTGTACTTACCCTTAATGAAGATGGATTCACCTCCTCCTTTGGTTCTTTCATGCTCAGTTTGTGGTCTGAATGTATGGAAGGCATTGTAGCCCTGCACAGCTGGGATGCTTTCTGTACCTTTGCACCATGTCTCTGTGACTGCTCAGAAGGGTTTGGGTGATGAGGTTAAAACTCACGGGAAGTACTTTTCAATATATGAAGTGTCTTTATTAGGAATAAAATCTGGGGGAAAAGATGTAGTTATGACGCAACTGGAGAGTTTGATAAAATAAATTTAAAAACTATGTCTTCTGTGGAAGATATATAGATTAACATTCAGGAAAAAGATTTATCTGCTGAATTATGTATTAATGGGGAAAATAGTATATATGTCAAATGTTTATATGATCCGGAAAAATATGAAAAGGAAATTATGCAACTGGTGTTTTCTTTCATATGGGGTTCAAGATTAAATCCAGTGAAAAGAGGTGTGCTGTAGTGAAAAGATATGTGCTGTATATGAATGAAGATGAAGGGGATTAGGTTTACTAAATTTTGGGAGATGATGAGATAAGAAAAAAAGAAAAAGAGTACATAAAGGAAGAAATGAAAAATGATCAAGAAAAAAACACTAACATGGAAAATAGAAAAATGATGATAAAGAGAAAAATTGAAGGATGTGGGATAATAATGTGATGAAACAATATTATTAAGTAAATCCATGGGAAACATAGCAGAAGAAATGACTAAAGCCAACATAGTAAGGAAAAAACAATTCCAAGAAAGTAATGAAAAAGAAAAGTAATAAACAAGCTAACAGTAAAGGGGACTATGCCATATAAAAAGAAACGTGAAAGAGTGTGTTTATTTTGTGGAGAGGAAGAGACATCAGAGCAGGGTTTTTTTTGAAATGTAAAAAATTGATGAAACTCTGAAAAAGGTTGCGTGGAAAAAAATATGATATTAATGAGATAAAGAATACAGATATGAATTATGTATGGATAATATAAGAAGAAGAAGAAAGAATATATGAGAAGGGCAGATAAGATTCTGTTTTATGTAATATGGGTTATTTGGAATTACATTTTGTTTAATGGGAAATGGATTTTTGTCAGGTACATTTAAAAAAATTAGATTGTGGAAGAAGGAATGGAGTCAGTTATGGAAGAATAAGAATGAGGATGTTATAAGAAAAATTATAAATAGTAAAACAAATAGAAGTGTGTGTGTGTGTGTGTGTGTGTGTGTGTGTGTGTGTGTGTGTGTGTGTGTGTGTGTGTGTGTGTGTGTGTGTGTGTGTCTGTAAATATGTACATTTTGTTAATGTGTAAATACGTTAGTAATGTTTTTACTGTTGTGTTAAATAAAGGACCCCTACTCTTTTCGATAGGTACTGTGAGATCTTTTACATCTACTTGAACTACAATCAACTTAGGCAGATGGACCACAATTTAATATTTCATCTGAAGGTTGACACACGTGGGAGTTCAACACCCCCCCCCCTTTATGCTGCCAACATGTTTATTAGTAGTACAGTCTCAAGACCAGGTGGTAAAGCCCCTGGTGGTGATTCCATTTCTGGATTTGTTGAAATTCACAGTCATCAAATGACATTGGTTTTGATCCCATTCAAAAGGAAAGTCCTCATGGGCTATTTTATAGTCAACAATTTAGATGACATTCCTTTCAAAATCCTGGATTCAGAGAAACGTGTTGTGGCTTTCAAAACTATGGGTCCAGAGAATGTTAACATGTTTTTGCAGTTCAGTGACTAATTCACCAAATAGATCTTGAGATTCTTATTCATGTATCAGTGAGCATTCATGTGGTTTAGAATTCAAGACTTCACTGGAGAAGGATGGCAGTATATCTCAGGAATGTATGATATCACAAGACATATCCTCTGGAAGGTCTCTCCCTCTGATTTCTTCTGTAATTAAGGAGAACCAGTAGTTAATTGGTGTAGCTCAAAATACTATTGGCAGGCTATTTAGAAATCTTCACATTTTCACTCTTCTCAGGTGTTGACAGTACACACACTAGACTCATGCTAAGAAGGTTAAGTGAATTCATTTTGAGTATAAACCATGTGGTTTTCTAAAGAGATGAAGCTTTGTATAAATCTAAAAGAGTTGTTAGTGGTGTCTCTTGCATTCAGAGTACTCAAAAACTCTTAACAGGTTCTCCAGCTAGTACTGGACAATATTACAGTAGTGTGTTACCCAACAAGAATTGGTTACATACTGTTATTAATTATATATAATAGTGATGGCATTATGGAATCAGACACTAGCTCTGGAAATAAAATTAGTTATAGTTCACCTTCTAGGTGATCAGAATGTATGAATGGACTGTTTAAGAAAATTCATGATAGTGGACAATGAATGATGTCTCATTACTTAGGTATTCAGCCATGTGACAATGCTTTTTGGGAACAGAGTAATTTGGTTCAATGACAATCTCCAATTTGTGAAAGTTTTTGGGCAAGGGCTCAGTATGAGCCACATCATGGTACAGGCATGTTCTCCACACATTCCATCCATTTCTTTTGGCCTCAGTATAACTGAAAAAGGTAGGGGAAGAAAAAGCTCATTTGAGTCTAATAATTCCAAAGTGGCTGAGGTAACCCGTATATGTATTTCTGGTACCATATAAAGAAGGATGTCTTCTATTGCCTCTTGTGTAAGACATGTTGAATAAACAAGGAGTGAGGGTCCTACACCCCAATTTCTCAGTTTGCATTTTACAGAGTGGTTACTGAAGTTCTATTTGTCTTGTTAATTTTTAATTTGCAGATGTTCATGCCTTTATATTTCCAATATTTCAGTAGATATCATCTGTATAGTTTATTCTACTTCCATAGGATCATTGTGAGAAAACTATAATGTTTACATTGAAATTTCTTTTTTGTTACTTGTAAGCCTGGAGCTTTTTTCCCTGTAACTCCACTGAAAGGCGATCTTCCCAAGTTTGATACCGCCAGTTAACAAGTAAAGTAACTTTATAAACTGTCCATTGTAGGTATGTGTATTCTAAAGAAGTGGTAAGAATTCCATAGAAGCCAGAAAATCTAGTACTAGAAAATCTTTTATATCAAAATAGAAACATTTCCTTTATTGGTGCCAGAGGGCATGCTTGAAATTATATCAGTTAAAAAGGTGCATAGAACTGATACATTCTAAACTTACTAGGTTTATCTTTTTCTGATGTCTTGGTTACTTGTTGAATGCTTTGAGCAAGTCTGCCTTGGGGATCTTTCTTCAGCTTCTGTTAAGGATTATTCCACTTCCTAAATCTCCTAACACGGTGTTAGTCCCAGTAATGTTTGACTTTCAAAACTTGTTACTTGTGATTACACTAGACAGAAGGGTGTCATAGTTATATGCATTGATGTGTACCCATCCTTTATATGGTGTTTCAGATGGAGATAGCTGCTTTTGCCACTGAGTCATTCTTTATGACAAAATGTATGCCATAGTTTGGATTTGAATATGAAGATCTGTCTTCATTTCTTTTATGATTAGCCTAACAATTTCAGGAAATGGCTCCTCCTCATACTTCTCAACTGTCTAGATTTTTGCAGAATGTCCAGATTTTGGCCTCATATTTTTGGTCTGTTTCTCATAAAGATGTAGTTTTCTGGCAAATCATTTGCAAACCATTGAGGACAGAAATCAGAAAATAATGACAGACATTTGTATTTCAGAACTCATATCTTTCATAAAATTCATACTAATGCAAAACCTGTTATTCTATCAACTTTCTAAGCTTGTAAGAGCAATATTTAAAACTTGTTTCTATTTTTGGGCCTTTGTCCTCCCCATTATTTATGGCCTTGTCGAGATTTCTTGCTCTTAAAGGTTGACGGGTATGCTCCTCCTTTATGTAGATTCCCAGCAAGCAGCTAAAAATTTACATTGGTAGAAATTAAACAACAGGAAATTACATCAGCTATTTATGTCATTTCATCTGACCCTAACAGACTGGGGTATTGTTGGAGAAATAGGCAGTTTCAAAATCATCAGCTGGACTTATTAACTTCTTTTATGATGATGCTTTGAGACCCCGTGATATCAGTCTCTAGCATCTCTTTCTTTTCTCAGGGGTTTCTTTTTAAAAAAAAATAAGTTAGTTACTTGATCTTTTATTCACATTTTCATGTGTCCTTCTCTTCCAGATTAGACTGTCACTGTAATGCCAGGAGAAACTTAGCAGAATCAGCCAGTGATCATCTGGTGACAATGTTCTGAGCATCAATCAACTGCCTGTCAACAGTTTTTCAAAACTTGTCACAACACAATACCAGTTTGGTAACTCTTTGAAATTCTTTCACACATATAATAAATCTCAAATGTAAAGTACAGAACTTTATTAGATTGCTAAAGTTCAGTATGGTGCGGTTCTCTTCAGTGTCAGTTACAGTGAGTATACATCCCTTCCTTGTCTGTGTCTCCATCTCTGCTTCAAACAGTATTCCTTCAGGTCCCTGACATCTCTGGTGCTCCAACCCCACCCTGTGCTGAGTCTTCTCTCTTTTTACAGATGTGGACTTTCTATCTTGAATAGGCCCTTGTCGTGATATTAGGCTCCCACCTGTATAACTCTCTTGGACAGGAACTTGCCTCTGTATCAAGGTTCCACCTCTGTAACTTTCTTGGACATGTCGATATCTGTGTAGCTATAATATGCCTGTAGAGCTCCTATAGACTAGAGCCCCTCATATATCTCTCTCTGTAATCCCTCTATAGTGAAAAGCAAATGTTTCTGCTGCTTCCCATTTTCATTCTGTTCTTATAGGGTTAGTTCAGCACCACCAACAGGCCATCTTATTTACATGATAAATTTACCATACCTTTCTGTCTCCACCTGTAGACCATTTTATTGAAAGTTGTGTCTTCCAACTCAATTATATCATAATCCACCTCCAGCCCCAAGCTATGACCTGGGATACAGGCTACAGCAGTGCTGTGCCAACTCCCAATATAGCTGTCTGACTGATTTGGCACTGTAGTCCAGACATGGTCATGTTGCTGTCTTTTGGAGGCACCTGGGATTTGAGTGCCTTAGCTATGTGGAACTGCCTTCCATCCAATTACAATTTATTCAATGCTGTTTTGATATTTGCACTGTCTGAAAGCTGGCACAAAGGATTAAGGTGATGAGCTATTAATGATCAGGTACACGGTTGGATTCCTTCAGTTTTCATGTGCTTAATGTGTGACATTGAGGAAGCCACTTGACCAGACAGTGTGTTGGGGCAATTCAGAATTTAGGCTAGGCTCATTAATGGTGTCTTTGATTGCATGCCTACTAACTACCTTTGAATCTATTAAACAATGAGCTTTCTGAATTTTGAACTACAAAAGCAAATTTCCTATATTTTAGAGTTCTTTTATCTCAGACTATTTATGGCTTTCAAAAGCTGACCATACTTAGCAAACACCCTTCCCAAGCACTGCTTTGCCATCCCTGTTCAAAGCATTATCCATGTCAATGCAATTTCAGTATATTGTCACGATGCAGCTTCACACATCTGGGGTAAATTTCATTGCTGTTTTATTAATGCATTACTTTACACCAAACATCCAGTTACCTAAACAAAATACATTTTTCTCTCTGTCTGGCATACTTAGACCTTTCTTAACATACATTGAAATTCTAAGCACAAACACTACTGATGCCCAATAAAGTGATCCTTCCTTTTGCGTATGTTGGCTACAGTCAGTAAAGATTTAACAATCCTGCAACTTCTGCAAGCAAATGTTTTCCCCATCTCTTTTCTTCTAATGCATATATTCCCCATTTAATATACAGTCTGCAATTTAAATTCATTTGGCTTACAAGAGTAATAGTGCGCAATCAAATTATACCCACATTAGGCCACCACTGTGGAGACTTGAGTCCACCATTAAGTCACATATTAGGGAATGTCATGCAAATGGTACAGATTTTTCACCTTTCACCACTTTTAATTCACTACACCTGTTACCTGTCTTTGACTTTCATAGAATACAAAGGCACTACATTTAGAAATTATATCATGCCTTTATTGAACTAAACTTGGCATGTTAGTATAAAGGTTAATAAATCTTTAAAGTGCTTTCATCCATGGATGAGGTAATGTGGATGAGGCCTCCAAATATATCGCTCTGTAATATATCTACAGTAAAAAGCAAATATATATTTTGTTTCCAGATTCCATTTTCTTTTAAGAGATGTACTTTTGCTTTTATGATTTTTTCAGCTCTACCTGCATGCCATATTTCATGACATGACAGAGCTTGTAACTTTTTTTCTGGCTCTACATTTGCAACATTTTATTGAATGACAGGTCTTCCATCTCCAGTTGATTGATTTTATATATATATATATATATATATATATATATATATATATATATATATGTATTTATATACAGACATGCATACAGAGATAAAGATGTTACAGCACATCAGAAAAGTTTCCTCAAAAACTGATTACATGATCATGGCTACATGACAACATGCATAGGGAAAGCAGTGTATGCTCCATTGCAGGACTCATACTAACCCTTGAAAAGGAGATTTCATAGGTCAGCATTCCTGGTAATATGTTTTTAATTCATTGTCATCCAAATAAATGTGGCTCAGTAAAAAAAACTATATTGTGCATGTATGTGTGTATATATTCTGAAAAGACAAAAAATTATATATATATGCACCTTTTGTCGACAAGCAGTTTTGTTGAAAAGCAAGAGATGTGGTTCAGCTGAATGAAAATCAGTTGTTCAAAAAATACCAGACTTTTCAATGTGAGATCATGGAACAGTAAGGACTGGGGAATTTGCCATTTTCCTACTGCAGTGTACTTCTGGAATTAATTTTCAGGGTATGTAGGGAGCAGAAACCCCCATATGGGGGGGGGGGGGGGTGCAGGGCGCTTTGCTCCTCTGCAAAAAAAATGTCTTTATTTTTTTTTTAATTATCTGTGGATTGAAAACTTGTGCCTCAATCTTTAGAAGATTGATTTTTGTAATTTTCAATAAAAGGTTATATATAAGTAAGTGTGTGTGTGTGTGTGTGTGTGTGTGTGTGTGTGTGTGTGTGTGTGTGTGTGTGTGTGTGTGTATGCATCTAGACAGATAGAGAAAGGCAGAAAATGTGTATGAGTATTTATTTATGTATCTGTCCTCACCTTGAAACGTCCAAAGAATTTGGAATAAAATCACCTATCTAGTAAAATTTTTTTAATTAAAAATATATACCAATACGTTGACTACATTATTCAAAATATGTATAGATCAATTGGATCATAATAACAAACGTAACTAAACTAATCTAATTATATTTCCTTATAGAATCCTATAGGAAATACAATCAACCCCATTAAACTAAAAATAAAAACACTTCTTGAATTATAACTTAGCCATACAATATGCCAAAACTCCAACTCCAACTACAAAACCAGAACACTATTATAATATTTAAACGTACAAAATAAATGTTGTCTCTCTGTGCTACTACACTGGAAAACAGGTATCTAATAAGACATACAATTCAAAATATATGTTTCCAGCCTTCCAACATAGCATCCTGTACATGAATTAAATTCAATACACAAAAATATGTTCACAAAATACCCAAAATAATAAGAAAACCAAGAAAAATATGCATACAGTTAGCCAATTAAAATGCCAAAAAAGTGTACAAATCAAATAAAATATTCTAATATTACAAACTACTGTAGTACAGCAATGCAAATAATTATAAAAATACAATAAACTATTCTGAAAACTCGCCTCAGAAAACACCATCCTATATACATGCTGAAACAGACAAAGTGACAGGTGACCAAAGGCAGCCCAATGAGACAAGTCCTAATCAGGAAACCATAGAACAGCTGTACACCTATCCAGTGAATGGGCTTCAAGAATATAAACAAAATAAATAAGTAGAGAAGTAAAATATATGGAGGTCTGTGGTATAATAAATTAAACATATGATAATGTGGGTATGGGAACTTAGTGCTTGTGTCACCCATCACAAAAGACCTAATTTGAAAAACTTACAGTACCAGAGATTTCATTTATTATGCATCAGCACCCCTCCCCCCATTTAGTACAGTTATGCATGTATGTCTGTGTTTTAGTCTATAGTATATGCTCATACATGCTTGTGTATCTGTGTATGAATATTGGAGTGTGTATGCATCTATTTATGTTGTGTGTCTATCTATCTATCTATCTATCTATCTATCTATCTATCTATCTATCTATCTATCTATCTATCTATCTATCTATCTTTATCTTAATAGCAGATCCTAGATAAAGGGTGTGATAAAACATGTTTACATTTTTTATCGGCACGGGCAGTGCAGTGGTACAGTGGTTAGTGTTTTTGCTACCTAACAGTTCTTGGTTCTTTAGTTTGGTTATTGGCTGAGGTGTCTTTTGTGTAGACCCTGCAAAACCTCCCATCCATATTGTTCTTTGTCAGGTTCACATTTTTCCTAATGCATCTTAAAATGTGCTGCAGGAGAGCTGGTGAATTTCTAAACTGCCCATGGTATGCATGCTGTGTATGAACATTGTGTATCTTAAGATAGGTTTAGTGTCTTGTTCAGGTTTGGTTTCTCTGCCCTGCACCCATTGCATGCCCAAATACGTTTCAGTTCACTTACAACCCCGCATTAAATTATGTAGGTAATAACAAAATGTGTGAATGTTTATCTACATTTTTTGTGTTTCAGCAAAAATCTACCTGCATCCTTGGCAAGTTATCAAATCTATTAAAAATCCATAGCCATCCCAGTGACACACAGGGATAATGCCCTTTTCATGTCTTAGACATCATGAGTTTCATCAGAGACTTGGGCATCTGGTGCCACTGGGAGGGACGGTGGGCATGCCTATCCTAGGAAAAGATTCATGTTGACACAGGCAGATCATTCATCAGGCCATGGTGGAGACCAGGACACAGAATGACCATAAGGCTGGGTGTGCTGCATGACTAAGGAGGCATGGTAATCTTACAGCCCTGAACAGGCATGTGTAAGAAGTTATACCTCATTATCCTCTCACCCTTAGAATACAATATTCATTTATGTCAAGCATGTCCTAAATGACCTATAACATCTTTTGGAATTTATTAATTTTTTTTATTATATTTGACTGCAGAGTCTTAATTTGTCATATGCATTTTCAAGCCTGCTGTAGTCAACAATACTAAACTAAATGTGTCTTCTGATCCTCTAAAGGTTTTCTTTCAGTTTATTCAGATTATTTAGAGAAGAATTCAACTACTTCAGCTAACTGTTGTGCATGGGTTATCTGCGTGTTCCTATCAGATAGTCGAACTTCTGCAAGTTCGAACCTCATATGGTCGAGACCATAAGTTCGAATTTGCAAAAGTTCGAGCGTTTCAACGGAAATCTCTGTAAGGGGAGTTTTCCATTTTGTTCACTGTGGTGCGATCTTGGATTTGGTATATTTAAGTAGCGGGGGGTGTAGCTTACAACAGTTTATTTTGTTTTCTTTTCTTTTTTTCGTTTTTTATTCATAGTCAAAGTTTTTTAACTTCGACCAAGATGGTTCGAACATTCCTTGTTCGAAGTTATTAAACTTCGACTATGTAATATAGACCCATTATCTGCACACTTTCAGAATTTTGTTAAGCAGCCCATTTTATTTTGATATTTTTGGAAGTGAAGCATGTTTTATATTGGGAATAACTTAAATGAAATGGACTGGAGTTAGCTGTTGTTTTGCAGATAACCATCAGATGTTCTATTGTGGACACAAATCTTCCAGAAGGAATAAAGTAGCCATTATAGTCAATAGTTAGTCAAAATCAGTCCCCATTTACAATCCAATAATGGCTAAAATTACCTCAGTCAAATATGAAGACAAACGTTTTGACATGATGGTGATACAAGTTAATACTCCAACTACAGATGTCAACATGGATGAAATTAGTCATTTTAATGAGGAACTGCAATACCTTCAAGATATAACACACAAAAAAATGCAACATTCATATGATTTGAATGATAAAGTTGGTAATCAGAGAACAACTGGAATAATTAGTAAGTTTGGTCCAGATGTACAAAATGAAACAGGGCATACATTAGCATAATTCTATCACGATAGTTCATTATTCAGAGCAAACATTCTCTTTCAACAGAATAAGACAGTTTTTTAAAACATGTTTATTAAATCACAATTGCCAGCAGTGACATGTGTGTGTATATATATATATATATATATATATATATATATATATATATATATATATATATATATATATGTGTGTGTGTGTGCACACACACACACACACACACACACACACACACAATAATAGAAAAGAAAACAAACTATATGTACACATTTTTAGCAATTATCATTCATTTTGTTATTACATAAATTGCTCAGTTCCTGCCATCTCTTAAACTTCACTCCTCATCCTGAACATTATTCTTCTATTTTATTATAACCAAAACTTGTTATGAGTTCCACCTGATGACCAATATCAAAACCAGATTGGCAATATACTTTGCAGTAAGAGATGAAAGAGGTCTATCCAGATAGCACTCAGAGATGAAAGAGGTCTATCCAGGCAGCACTCCGAGATGAAAGAGGTCTTTCTAGACAGCACTCAGAGATGGAATAGGTCTACCCAGACAGCACTCAGAGATGGAAGAGGTCTATCCAGGCAGCACTCAGAGATGGAAGAGGTCTACCCAGACAGCACTCAGAGATGGAAGAGGTCTATCCAAG
The DNA here is from genome assembly GCF_019279795.1 of Protopterus annectens. Classification (NCBI taxonomy): domain Eukaryota; kingdom Metazoa; phylum Chordata; order Ceratodontiformes; family Protopteridae; genus Protopterus; species Protopterus annectens. Next base: position 793,059,226 of record NC_056741.1, on the reverse strand, counting down.
CAGCACTCAGAGATGGAAGAGGTCTATCTAGGCAGCACTCAGAGATGGAAGAGGTCTATCCAGGCAGCACTCAGAGATGGAAGAGGTCTACCCAGACAGCACTCAGAGATGGAAGAGGTCTATCCAGGCAGCACTCAGAGATGGAAAAGGTTTATCCAGGCAGCACTCATAGAAGGAAGAGCTCTATCCAGGTATCCAGGCAGCACTCAGAGATGGAAGAGGTCTGTCCAGGTATCATTCAGAGATGGAAGAAGTCTATCCAGATAACAGGAACAAGACCTGTTACTGACTGTAGCTCAGCTTCTTATTCTAAATTGCAGAATCAGATAAAAAAGCAGGAAAACCTGAGGCCAATTAGATACAAACTCATTAATATGGAAGACTGAAAAATGTAGAATTAGGGTGGAAACATTTAATATGGTCAGGCTGAATCTTAACATGATGATCGCTGCACACAATCCATAAATGAATATTAACTGATTTATTAGCAAAGTTGTTTTCAAAATAAAAAGTACACCTACATTTTAAGACTACATTAATGCTTCCATTATGAGACCTGTGGTATAAAACACATACCATACATGTAAGGATGATCTGAAGCAAAACAGGAAAGACCTGAGGCCAACTAGATTTAAAGTCAACAATATTGTATAAAATATGCAGTAAAGGTGACGATCAGATTTAAGGAATTAGATCTGGTACACACATTGCCTAAACACATATGGCTACAAGATGTTTATATTATCTAGGAGGTGGCAACAAAAATATTCCAAATATGAAGAAGATCAAGAAGGCAAATGCCTGTATATGCAAGTTTTATAAAAGGCACAAGAGGACCAGAGAACAAAAGGCAATGGAGATAGAGAAACATTTGTTAAACCGAATGCAGAGTTCAAGAGAATAACAAGAAGCTATACAGTGGCACATTACAATGAGACCCGAATAGAAATGGAAGAAGATAATAGAAAAGAAAAAGACAAGATTCCTCTTCAAAAATGTTGGTGTTATTAAGGAAAACTTCCACGGTAAAATGGGCATGATAAAAGAATAAGATAAGAGGGACCTGACAGTAGCAAAATATATTAAGAAGAGGTAGCAGGATTATGCAGAAGAACTACATAGACTAAGAATGACCCTAACATCATTGATTTGTTTCATGGTATGTTCTCTGATCTAGAGTCTGATAACCTGAAAAGCTAATTCAAATGAGCCCTAGAAAGATTTGCTAATATCAAGGATGATGGAACTGACGGTATTCCAGCTGATTTGTTTAAAATACTGTAAAATGATTCTCATAATTTGCCAGCAAATTTGAAATACCATTGGATTGGTAGAGATCAACACATATTCCAACTCCCCCAAAAGGGCAATGCCAAAAGTGCTACAATTATCACGCATTTACACTTGTTTCACACATTAGCAAGGTAATGGTTAAAATCGCACAAATTAGACTACCCTTACTATGTAGTCTGAGAAGTGTCAAATATACAAATATACCAGTGATCAAATTGTCAACATCTGATGGATATTAGAGAAAGAAAGGGAGTACTTTAAATGTATTAATGACTCTTCTGATTGTGTGGATCATAACAAACTGTGGCAAACTCTCACAGGAATGGGGATGCTAGAATACATTATTTTTCTCCTGATAAGTCTGTATGCAAACCTATAAGCAACACATACAACCAAATTTGGAAAAAAATGATTGGTTTGAGATTGGGAAAGGCATACAACAAGGCTGTATATTGCCAAAATGCTTATTTAATTTACCTGACACATATATCATGCAAATAATCGGTTAGATTAATCAGATACTGGAGTCAAAATTGTCAGGAGAAAGTAGTAACACAATCACAGAAATGCAAATGATACAACTCTGATGGCCGAAAGGGAAGAAGCATTGAACATCCTGCTAACAAATGTGAATTATGTCATCTAGCCCTATTGATTTTTTTCCAGATAGATGTGGATGAAGTGGAGACAGTGGCAGATTTTATTTTCCTGGGCTCAAACATCTCTGCAGATAGTGACTGCAGCCATGCTTACTAAGAAGAAAACTATTGCAAATTTGGATAAGATATTAAAGAGTAAATACATCAGTCTGTCAGCAAAGGTCTCTTTGCAGTGAAAGCAATGTTTTTTTTTCCCAGTAATAGCATATGAGTGTGAGAGATTAACTGTAACTAGGGTCCTGCAGTGGAAAATCAATATTTCGAACTGTAATGTTTGAGAAGTATTTAAGAGTTATGTAGACTGCAAGATCAAATCAGTTAAAGAAATATGTCATGTCTGTTCACTGGATCGTCTAATAGTACAACTAAAACTCAAATACTTTGACCACATAATGCATAAACAGGATTCACTAAATAAGGCACTTATAATGGGAAATACTGTAGGCAAAAGAATAATAATGTGGCAAAGGTTAAGGATAGACAATATTTACAAGAACTTTAAGAAGCATCTGAGGACATACATACATACATACATACATACATACATACATACAAATGTTTCAAGTAAGGGCATTAATGGCCTTCTAGCTTGCCAATATACCAAAACACTTGTTCCCATAACAAATGTCCAGACTGTTCTTAAAAATATCTAAACTAGTACTTGCTTTAATATAATTTGGTAGTCTGTTCCAAGCATCAGCTACTCTGTCATAGAACCAATTAGTACATGTCTCCTTTCTACAGAATCTTCTACATAGGTTATCTGATGATTCTCTAGTACTTTTTGATAACCCCAAACATTCCCAGAGGTAGTTGTCCCTAAATGCCCTATATACCTGAATAAGGTCTCCTCTTAAATATCTGTAAGAGACACTGTAAAAGTTCAGATATTTTAGTCTTTCATAATAACCTAGATTTTCACATCCATGGATGCCGTTGGTATATTTCCACTGTACTCTTTCCAGTTTATTCATGCTTGTTTTCCTCTAGGGTTTCCATATTGTTATTCCATACTCAAGTTTGGGTCTAATGTAACTAACAAACAATGACTTCATTATGTTTGATTTCCTAGACTTTATAAATCTTTTTATACAACCTATAGTTCTATAACTATCATTAGCCAATTGGTTGATATGATCAGAAAAACTCATAGCTGAATCTACCCATATACCCAGGTCCTTAAATGAGTCTACAGTTTCAATCACTGTGTGCTGTATTAAATAGTCACCTTTCAGTTTATGTCTCCCAAATCTCATATGCTTAGTTTTTGATGTATTTATCAACATATTATTCTCCTGTGCCCAATGTCATTGTTTATAAGTTCCATGATGATACGTTCCATAGCCTTGCAGACCAGGCTCGTTAGGCTAATGGAGTGGTAGTTCCCAGGGTCCATGGATCAATTTAGTCAAATTATTTTGCAGACATGCCTTATCGGTAACATTTGTAATCAGTTTACTCAATTTCAGGTCGTCAGTATACAGACTGTAGAACACCTCAGATGAAAAAGATACAATCTAAACAAGTAAGGGCCTAGGATAGAGCCCTGTAGGACACCTTGGCTGTAACTAAGAATTTCACCTGTCCAGTTGGTGTGTGATACTTGCCATGTCCTATATGTAAACCATGCAGCTATCCATCTTATCAACAGTACATCAGTACCTAGTTGTACTAATTTATTGATCAGTGTTTTGTGTATGACCCTGTCAAATGCTGAAGTTAAAGCTATATAAATCACATCCCAGCACAATGCCATTCATAGCTGTATTATATTGTTATAGAACAACATGTTACAGGTGGTAATAGATCTATTTTCAACATATGCATGCCGTTATATGGTTTCAGGTCCCAACCTATCGAGTTCTGACAACAACTTATCCAGTATTACCTTCTCCATTATTTTGCACAACATGAAAGTAGACTTAAGGGTCTATATGATTCTGGGTTTGTCCTACTCCCCTTTCCCTTAAAGACAGGTTTAATAAGTGCATGTCTCCAATCTTGAGGAATCTCCCCATATTTATATGACTTAGTGAATAATAGATATAATGGTAGTGTAAGTTCTTGCTGAAGTGTTCTCAGGTCATTGTTATTTATTCTATCTCCTCCCTGTGCTTTATTTGGATCCAGTTTGCACAGTTCGTTTTCAATATAATCTAATTTGATTCCAGTATCTGGGGTTACCCGGATGCCACTAGGACAACTTACCACCCCTTTTGTGGAGTCAAACTGTTTTGCATAAGATTTTGTAAGTATATCTATAATCTGTTGTGTCTGAGAATAAATTTTAGAATCTGCACACAGTTTATCAGTTTGTGTATCTTTACTCCTTCCACATCTTATGTATCTATAAAAAGGTTTCTTATTATGCTCAATATCTTTATATAAATTTTCTTCAAATTTTTCTTGATCTTGTCTAACACTATGCTTAATCTGTTTGTCCAGCTTGTTTATTTCAGTTTTCAAAGTTGTAGTTCAACCTCTCTTCCATTTCTTATATTTTTGTCTCTCACCTTAATCAGGTATCTTGTTCTTATGGAAATATATTCCCCTGATGTTGCGTGCCTCGATCCTGATGTTAAACATTTTTTTGACTTTTTGCACTCAATTTCTCTTTCAAAACTTTCCACATTCCATCTGCAGTTTTTCCACTGAACACCTCACTCCAGTTAGTTTTATATAGTAACTGTTTTGCTTCCCTATAATCTGTAATTAACCTTCTGTGCATTGGCTTAGATTTCAGATTGGCAGAATTATCTAGCAACAAATTAACCTTAATAACACCATGATCACTGCATATCAATGGTGGTAAAACTTGACTTGAAGTTACAGTAGTTTCTTTGGGAACACAAACAATATCTAGCATATTCCTTCCCCTGGTAGTTTTTTTTTTTTTTTTTACAATCTGAAGCATTTGTTGTTCCTGAGTATACCATGTGAATAATTTCTTTACTAACATTGTTGAATCAATATTATTCCAGTCTGTTTCTGGTAAATTGAAGTCCCCAGCTAATATTATTCTTCCCTCCTGTGTTTCATGTAAGAAATGTATGAATTCCTCTAGGCCATCTGTACTTGACTTTGGTGGTCTACACACTCCAACAATTGTTATATGTTCCAGGGTTGTCCTTATTGTCACAGTTACACAGTCTATATTATTGGTGTTATCATTGAACATGTAATAATCACAGGTCTCATAGCTATCTTTAATCCCTATCATTAACGCCTCTGCCTGATTTTTTGTTAGAATGTCTGTTACAGTAAAAACATTTATACCCTATCAGAATTGGTTTCCAGTCATTGTTCCTTAACCATGTTTCACAAACAATAACAACATTAATTTTGTGGGAACGTAGCAAATTTTCTAATTAAAAAAAATGTATTATTAATGCTCCTAACATTAACAACCATCAGATATGCATCAAATGTCGCTGTCTGTGAACTATTACATTTTTTGGCCTGCCAAATCTGGCTAGTGTTTGTCAGATATTGCAAAATATCTGCTGCATAAATTCTCTTCCCTGATCTAGACAAATGCACACCATCCTGTCTGAACACGTGTGCCCAAAAGAAGGCTTGGATGCTCTACACGTTTCCATTTTTTACAACAGGCCCATTTTTTGTGGTGGTCATTTTTATAATTCTTCTTCATCAATTTCTACTTCTAAATTTAACCATCTGTGTGTGTGTGTGTGTGTGTGTGTGTGTGTGTGTGTGTGTGTGTGTGTGTGTGTGTGTGTGTTTATATCCATTACTGACAAAAATCTTTAACACTGAACCTCAAAACATTGAAAAATAAACATTAACAGTAACAGATATTGAAAACAGAAAACTAAAATGATTGAAAAATACACTGATTGAAAAAATGTTGACAAAATCTAACCATATCCAAAACCAATGTTTTTACAGCTCCCCTGCTAATCATATATACAAGGTCGTACAACACTGGTGAAAGAGCATAAATCCTTCCCTAGTGTAACTGATTTTGTCAATATTTTGTGTTTAGATGTTTTTGAGTTTAGATAGTTTGATGTTGATATTCTACTATCGATCGTATGCAGTTTGTATCATTTCTCATAATCCCATACTTATACTGTGGCTCTGCTTGACAGGGGCACAAGAAAATAATTTTCTTGGGTGGCGAAAGCCAGGGAACTCATTTGGCTAGGCTTGTATAGGCTCTAGGGCCAACAACCTAGTACTTACCTATGAACCTATATTTATATATATATATATATATATATATATATATATATATATATATATATATATATATGTGTGTGTGTGTGTGTGTGCGTGCAATATCATATAATTTTGCTAAATATTTGTGGCACTGCTTACTGCCCACAGCTGTGCATTTGTGGACTTTGTAAATTAAGACGCAAGACACTAAATATTGCATATACTCCTTACACTTTGTTCATTTATTGCATGTGAGCACATTTTTGTATATGAAGTACATAGGCTATAATCTTCTTATTTGTACTTATATTACCCTGTTACTTCAAACAATTGCAGCACTGATTTAACCTTGAGAATGTAAAATATAACTCATCAAAGTTTCATAGGTTCATAGGTTGGTACTAGGCTATCGGCCCTAGGGCCTATACAAGCCTAGCCATAACAATTCCCTGGCTATTTCTTCCCACAATATTTACTTCCCTGGACCCCTGTCTAGCAGGGTGACTGATGTGATCCCTGGGGTGAATTTCCTTTCTCCCATCCAATCATCAAGGTTCCTTTTGAAGAGGGCCAAAGAGGTGCTCTGCTTGACATGTATGGGCAGTCTATTCCATTGTCTGGGGAGTCTCTGGGTCAGGAACCTATCCCTCCAGCATGTTTTGTTTATTGTGAAGACAAGGTTTAGATCCCTGGATGGTGTGGCTCTAAGGGATTGGGATTTCTTTAAGGGTAGCATGTCCAACAGCTCTGGGTTTGACATGGCCTTGTATGTTAAGCAGAGATCGCCTCAGAGTAGACGATATGCGACAGAGTATAGCTGGAGTTTTTTAAGGTGGTCAGCATAGGGCATCTGCTTTAGGCCTGTCATTCACTCATGATATATATTTGCTCTCATGTTTCCTTATTTATCTGTACTATCTACTTATTGTAAATGTCTTTCAAACCATGTTTTTACACTATAATTAATTTTATTATGCCTCTGTGCCTGGATGATGGCAGAAAAGGGTCATCAGACTAGTCAACCAACTTGGTTACCAAATAGTAAAATGAATAAATGAAAAAGTAAAGGGGTTGAGGACACACACACACACACACACACACACACACACACACACACACACACACACACACACACACACAAAATTAAAACTACATTTCAAATTGTAAAATACAGTTTTATCAAAAATAACAAAACATCAGAAAACCTCACATTTTACAAGGGAGGAAGCCCCCTGCACCTACTTTGAGTGGGGGGACTTTGCCCCAACAACCCTTACTTAAATACAGCTCCATTGTTATGCAACATTGGAGCTGTAAGTATATGCTATATTTAGTGTCTTGCGTCTTAATTTACATTTGTCTACCTGATGAATCTGGGCATCTTGGGGCAATGCAGCAATTGCCTCATGTACACAGACAACCCTCTCCTCCTACCACCCAACACTACAAACTGTGAGAGATGCACTTATATACACAAACTGGAAGCAAAGCTCTCTTCACCCAAGACAGAACTAGACAGTCAAGAGGAGAAGGTAAACACTTGCACCACACCACACTCATCACATAGTTCCTCAAAACCTACACCACCAAAACACACACATAGAAACACAAAACACACACCTACATTCATGGAGGCTCTCATTAAAAATCTACCCAAGCAAAAGGGACCTCCAAAGCAGAAACGCAAGCAACCTCCACCCCCCAACACAACCAAAATGACACATAGCCCACAAACTCAGTGTGCCACTCAACCACAGCCCATAAGACATAACAACGTACCCAACACTCTAGTCATAGGTGACTCTATAGTCAGGCACACTGATGTTCCACTCACCAGGCTAAATGAAGGAGAAAGTTACTGTCAGCTGCCTGTCAGGTTCCAGGATCCGCCACATAACACACACACTCAGGTCACGCCACAACAAGTACAAATATGACTCTGTCATTGTCCATGTTGGTGGGAATGACCTGAGACGTACCTCCCTGGACTAGATGAAAATAGACATGGGGGAGCTCTCCGATCTTGTAGCCCAGGCATGTATGACCCTAGCCCTGAGTAGCATCCTGCCATCACCCAGAATGATGCCACAGTACGAGGACAAATTGATTGACTTCAACAATTGGCTAAGCTTCTGGTGTCATTCTAAGGGGATCCAGTATCTGTCTGCCTGGGATGACATGATCGACAAACCACGATACTTTGCTAGAGATGGCCTGCACCTGTCGCCCTTGGGATTCTGGATACTGGCTAAGGCTCTTGCCACCCCATAGTGCCTTTCTTAGGCAAGATTCAAATGACAAATTCATCACCGTAACGGGTACAAGCAAGCAAAATCTGAGGGTAATGCTACTTAATGCTAGAAGTCTAAACCTCAAAATGCACTCATTCGAGGCATTCCTTAAAATGGAGAACATCGACATCTGTGCAGTGACAGAGACCTGGTTCAAGGCTCCAGACAGCACCCCTGCATTATCAGGCTACAATTCATACCACAGCTTTCGGCCACCTAACCTGGACCGAAACACTAATGGCGGAGGCGTGTCCATATTCATTAAGGATATCCACACCTCCAGGCTAGTTGCTCAGCATAATGCATCCGAGATTATCCAAGTGCAACTAACTCTGGGCAAGACCGCAGTGCAATCCAATTTGTAGCTTGCTACAGATCCCCCACCATGCCCCAGGATTTCCACTCCTCATTTCTTGATACACTGGAAAATATTAGGGTACAACCTAACACTCTAATAATGGGCGATTTCAACTACCCCACCATTAATTGAGAAAACTACTCATGTACCAGCTCTTGTGCTCAACGATTTCTGAAATTCATAAATTCCAACGCCTTGGATCAACTTATCCACACCCCCACCAGGGGCAGCAATATCCTAGACCTGGTCATTACCAACATGGGCAACCGGTGTTCCACACCAGAGGTCAATTCCTCACTGGTCAGATCAGACCACAAGATAATCACCCTAGACATCCACATCCCACCCCCACCCTGCATTAGGGAAACCACTGTAAAATATTCTCCAAAGCCAACTTCACGCTTCTTAAGACAGAAGTGACAAACTTCACAACACCCATGCTGACGGACAATAGAGGTATGACTGCTGAATGCTATAAAAATGTACTTTATAAGCACTTACACGAGTGCATGGATCGTGCAATCCCTAACAGAACCAAGATGCTATCCTCCAAAAAAGGAAGCCAATCTGGTGGTCCCCTGCCATAAAAAACTCTACAACAGAAGAAAGAAACTGTTGCAAAAAAGAGTAAAATCCCATGATTGGAGGAACTCCATGGTCAGCCTCAGTAAGAAGGTGAGATCCCTCATAAAATCCTCCATAACTAGTTAAGAAAACAAAATCGCCACTGATTCTAAAGACAACCACAAAGCATTCTATATCTATGGCAAGAATCTCAATGGCAACACTCAGATCTGCTCTGAGTTACAGCACAATGACACTAAATATACAAAACCAACTGACATTGCCAACATCCTGGCACATAGGTTCAGTGCTAACTTTACCCCTCTCTCACCCCCTAAAGGGTCCATCTCTATACCGGAAGAATGCAAAGTTCCTGTAATCATGGCTGCACAGGTAAAAAACACTCTCCAAAGCCAAGAGCACAGCATCCATAGGACCTGACAACATCCCAGGCTGCATTCTACATGAACTACAGAACGAACTGGCACCCCACCTAAGTACCATGTTCAATCATAGCCTCAACTCAGGCTTTGTGCCCACTGAATGGAGCACAGCAACGGTTATCCCACTCCACAAAGGGGGAGCCCCCATGGACCCTGGGAACTACCACCCCATTAGCCTAACGAGCCTGGTCTGCAAGGCTATGGAACGTATCATCATGGAACTTATAAACAATGACATTGGCAATCTCCAAACTCTGAACCCTACCCAGTTTGGGTTTGTAAAAGGCAAATCATGTCTCCTAAACCTGACAAACTTCTTTGAAGCAGTCACCAAAGCCGTAGATGAGGGTAAGGTGGTCCACACAGCCTATCTAGATCTTGCCAAGGTTTCCCCCACTCTGGAATTATAGATAAACTCACTAAACTAGGTATAAATCCCTATGTCACAAGATGGGTTGCCAACTGGCTCACTGACAGAACCCACACTGTGAAAGTAGCAGACTCTAAATCCAACTTCAGACCAGTGACAAGTGGAGTACCACAAGGTTCAGTCCTAGGTCCTCTCCTGTTTGGTATTTACTTCTCTGAAGTACATGCTAACACAGAAGGTATTTGGCTAACAAAGTCTGGAGATTACTGCAAACTAGGAGCCATAATCAAAACTCCTAAAGATGTGGACATCCTACAAAAGGGCCTCACTGAGACAGATGCCTGGTGTCAAAGCCATGGCCTCAAGCTCAATGCCAAAAAGTGCATTGGTAAAAACTTTCTACCCATGAACTACCACATAGGCAGTAGTCTACTTAACACTGAAAGTGTGATAAGAGACCTTGGGACACAGGTGGACAGTAGTCTCTCCTTTGATAATCACATCGCCACAGTAGTCAGGAAATCCTTCTACATAGCACACCTCATCACAAAAGGTTTCTCATCCATGAAAAAAGAGGTCATTGGTCCCATCTACTCATCACTCATTAGACCCATTATAGAGTACAACGCTCCTTTTGGTATGTACCTCACAAGACATCTACAACAACTGGAAAGGCTGCAGAAATACCTCACAAAGAGGATTACCAGCCTCAAACAGATGCCCTACGCAGACCATCTCAAAAAACTACAGCTTTACTCTGTCACATTTCGCCTACTCAGAGGCGATCTCTGCCTAACATACAAAGCTATGTCAAACCCAGAGCTGTTGGACATGCTCCACTTAAAGAAATCCAAATCCCTTTGAGCTACATGCTCTAGGGACCTAAACCTTGTCACCACAATAAACAGAATACGCTGGAGGGATAGATTCCTGTCCCAGAGACTTCCCATACTCTGGAGCAAACTACCTATCTATATCAAACAAAGCTCCTCATTAGCACTCTTCAAGAAAAATCTTGATGGTTGGATGGGAGATAGGAAATTCACCCTGGGGATCACTTCTGTGGCTCTGCTTGACAGGGGTGCAGGAAAATAATTTTCCTGGGTGGCAAAAGATAGGGTACCATTTGGCTAGGCTTATATAGGCCCTAGAGCCAATAGCCTAGTACCTACCTATGAACCTATAGGAGCAAACACTATTTAAAGAAATATCATGTCCTGCTACATTTACAGCAGTCCAAATAAAAGAAAAGTATAACCTCAATTAACCTGGCCTCTAAAACAAATAATGGTTTCATATAAAACTCTTATAATCTGTTAAGCTCACTGAATGTGACAGTCCACAGAAATACCCCTGTTACTCTGGCATTTACTAAAATGGGGTGGTCCCTATATATATATATATATATATATATATATATACACACACACACACACACACACACACACATGCACACACACACATGCAAAGACATAGATAGACAGACAGACAGATATGCCGAGGTGGTTTAGCCACTTAAAGTAACAGTCCTCACAGCAATAAAACAGAGTAGTAAAAGCAAGACTGAATGGATGCTGATAGTTGTTATTAATACTGCTGTCCTGAATAATAAATCTGCAGGAAATAACTAAATCATGGGGTGTTTTTGCTACATTTTTCATCTTTATTTTATTGTGAATCTCCTGCTTTAGAAAATATTACCTCCAGAATGTCTGTGTTTTGTTCATTAAAGAGCTGACCCGGTCATATGATACCTAGATCTTTTATGCATGTTTGACGCAAATGTGCTAAAATGCAAACACAAAACAAACAGAGCTGGCAGAGCAGCTGACTTATTGAAACATGACCTGAAAAGCTATGTAATGTTGGTAGTGATGATTCTAAAGCTGTCAACAAATACAAGTCGGTGTCTTTTCCTTCTTATGGACCAGGGGAACGTCAGAAACTGTAATGAAGAACCACGTAGGAGAGCTATGTAGATAAATGCTTATTTGCTTTGAAAGCTCACTTACATTCCTGAGAGGTGTGGCATTCACTGTATTACAAAAGACAATATTTTCCAGTGGCGCTTAATAAGGTCTAAGAAATAAAATATAATAAGGGTGCTCATCAGAACATGAAAAAACATAAGGGTCATGGATTACGGTGTGCTTTGTAAGACATAGCAGGTCAGCACATACAAACTGCAGATAGCAAGAATTAAAGGGTTTGTAACACAGATGCAACAGCAATAAGAAAGCATGAATGGAGTAACACAATAGGAACAATCAATGAAGTAAATGCCACAATATTAAGTTCAGTACTCCTTCAAATGATGCGGCTTTTTATACCCCTGAATTTAATATGAATAAAGATTATACTAACATCACCTAACCCATGAATATTTTTCTTGTAGTTGCAAAGGCTCTCCTTACTACTACTCAGGCAACACAATCCTGAATTTTAGAAAATGTAGTACCAACAACCGACTGACTCCTATGTTCACCTCTCTGCCTATCTACCAGATGAGCTCTAATAAATGAAACCAGATATGTGCTAATTCAAAATAAATTATTCAGTTACCAATACCATCCATGGAATTGTGAACCGGAATGGATCTCTTAAAAGTTAATGTAACATAATGATACTGCTAATGAAAGGAATCATCAGCCCCTTATAGTTAGTCATACAGGAGTTGACTACCTTGTATGTTGTCCCACGTGATAAGGAACCTAGTCCAGATAGAAAAGGTAGGGTTCATATGGGGTCATAGTTCTTAAATGGGTAGGGAGAAAAGCCTGACTGGGAGTAAAAGAGGGCAGGATCAAATGGATAAGGGCACTTTGGCCAACCGCCAAAACGAGTGTTGTTTTGTGTGCTTTGCTGGGCATTCTTTGGTGTTGCATTTAGAGAATTTCTTGTGTGTTCAAAGTCTAGTTGTGCCATCAGAAATTTCCTTCTTAAGATGAGAGCCTCAGAAGAAAGATTTGGCTGAAAGAGCTACACTTGGTATAAGTTCTGCACTCTTTCCATCAATAAAAGCACAATTCCAAACCTCCATTATTTATGTAACTCTCTAGGATGCCTCATTATTTCACTTGCATCTGTAATATTATAGTTATGTCCACTGAACTCTTCCTGTTGCTTTTTGGCTCATTCTGTGTCTGAAATAATCAGTCAGGATGCGTTCACTCAGTCAACAAAATAAAGGATGAAACTACAACTATTCAGTGTTGTCTAATCTTTCTTTACATCTAGCAGCCTGTTTGCACCTGGCAAATCAATCTCCTTTGCAAAACATATATACCAGATTCCAAAATATATCACCACTTTCATATTAGTCTTTCACTGATATTGATTTATTTCACAGAGAAGATTTTCCCCTAGTTATGCACCCTGTAATAATAATTTGCTTTATACTGGCCATTGATTTTTATTTATCATTTTGGAGTGCAGTCTGATCTAATAAAATCCGCATGGCATGATATGTTAGTCAAAGAATTGCATTTCATTTTGCCTTAGTTTTATGTTGCATATATTTATTTATTTACTGAAGTTACTTAACCAAGTATGAAGACTCATCTAAAATGCCTACGCCATAGGAAGAGTATCAGTAAAGTACATGTAAGTGTGCATAAGAAAAGGTATACAGAGCAGTGTATATAAGAAATTAACAAGTAACCAAATACATGAGTGTGTTTACTGGCAAGCAGGGATCCTGATGGAAGGACAGTACAGAGTAGCTATAGTATACTTCAGTAATGCAGTAGTGGTTTGAGTGCAGCATAGGATATCAGTTCAAGAGTTTCCTGGCTATGATTGGTTCTAAGTCTTAAATATAGTAAAGTTTTCCAGAATCTGTTCCATTCACACAATTACCATGAAAAATTGCATCACTCTGTACAATTTAACCATTTTTTAACAGAAAAAACTGATCCACTCTATCAGTGAAATGAATGTCTTAGTAATGGATTGCCATTGTAAATATTATTTTATATCCAGCAATTACTAATATAGGCATTATGACCCTGAATGGGACACTTAACAAACTCCAGAATCTTGCAATAATGGATAAGAGATACTGTTTACCAGTCCATATTCTGACTGTACCTCATGAATGGCACACCTTGGGTTCAGTGTCAGTCATCTTGTGGGCAGGAAGAGGATAACTCCAGACCCCAAAGCCAACATGAGGAGTGCACTTCTGTGTTACCCTTCATAAAACCTTGTCTGTCTTAGGAGCACCTTGAGAGAAGTTTGTGCTGCTTTTAATTTTTTAAAACACCTTTATTAAATCATCACTCAAGACATAGGCAAACAAACACTAACAGAAAAGAAAACAAATTGTATTAACATGTTTTCCATTTATATACATTATATGTTACATATGTTGTCTTTCTTTATAACAACTGCCATTCAGTCCAACATTACACAAATACACACATGCGCACTCGCACACGCACACACATATTGCTCAATTTCTGCCTTCTCTTAAACTTCACATCTCCTCCAGAACATTAATCTGCAGGTATTCTTCCCACAATTTCCATTTTTCATACGTAATTTGCTCCTTCCTTTTTCTAAAGATCCCTCTTCCAGTTCTTTTATCTCTTTTAAAATATTCAGTATCTCAAATTTAGTTGGCTTAGACTTCGATTTCCATTTTCTAGTAATTGCCTTTTTAACAGTCAACAGAATTAAACTTAACAAGGCCGTACTATGTCTAGGCAATTCAGATCTTGTGTCCCAGATCAAAATGGTAATTTCCTTACTTACAGCCATTTGCTTGCACAGTATTTCTAACAAAGTACTCTGCACTTAACTTTTAAAATCTGCCTACTCATTACACTCCCAAAACATATGCTTCCAGTTATCTGTTTCTTCCCTATCACAACTCCAACATTTGCCATCTACCCAAGTTAGAATTCTTTGAAGTTTGCTTGAGGTATAAAAATAACTCTGCAAATACTTCCAAGCAAAATTCCTAAACCTTCTGGGCTTTGTTGCATACTCAAGAGCCATACATATGCTCTCCCATCGTTCCCTAATAAATTGCTTTTTCAGTCTCTCTTCCCAATTTTTTTCTAACCTCCTCTAATTTGATTCTTATAGTTATTGTGCAATATTTTATATGCCCTACTAATTATCCATT
This sequence comes from Protopterus annectens, assembly GCF_019279795.1. Lineage (NCBI taxonomy): Eukaryota > Metazoa > Chordata > Ceratodontiformes > Protopteridae > Protopterus > Protopterus annectens. The sequence goes on along the minus strand of NC_056741.1, from coordinate 793,043,935 downwards.
TTTTAACAGCAGCTTCTGGTCTAGCTTCAAATAATAACTCTACCAGAGCAGGTCTTTCACTTAGGATTCCCATTTTCTTGGCCTATATTCTGATATCCCTTGTAGGGAATATAATAATTAGCCTGCAGTCTAAATATCCTGGCCTCATCCCTCTGTATTACCTTTACCACAGTATCTTGGTTCCTTTGCCAGTTTTCTCCAGTACATTCGAGCCCTTACTTCCCTTTTTTCTTTACCCTTACTTGCAGTCATCCCTATTGGCAAAATCTCCTTCCTCCATTCCTGTATTGCCTCAGTTCTTAGAATACTTTCTGCTCCTTTATGAATATAGTATATAGCTGTTATTATTCTCCTTAAGGATCTGCATCCAAAATCCATCTCTCGCGTTCCTTATTTCTTGAACTTCCCCCTGCTTCATTATCATCATCACCCCTTTCCACTTTCACTTTGAAATATAATCTTCTGCTTGTGTTATATATATGAGCATTAATTGTGTAGCTGTAAAATATCCCTTCAAATCAGGTAATCCTAAACCATCTTGTTTTATTGGAAGTATCAGCTTATCCAATTACCTTTGTTGCACTCTTCTCCTCCCAGATTAATTCCCTCAACTCTTATAATTATTGTCCACAACTTCTCCTCTGATTGATAAAAATATGCCTGACCTATATATAAAATGAAAGGGACTGAAAATATTTCACTGCTTGTATCTTACTATCCATATCCATAAACAAACGCTTCCAGTTTCTCAGTTTTTGTATCATCTTTTGTTTAGTCTATTCCAGATTTCCCAACTTCATTTCCATTTTTTTTTTTTTTCAATTTTCGCAGCTGCCGGGGCTCATCACGTGCGCAATGGCGCACGCAGCTCGCCAGGCTACCAGCCAGTCGGAATTGAGCTCAAGCTCACATCATCATTCCGGCTGGCTGATTTGAAGCTGGCGGAATGGGGATATTTATAACAGCAGTTAAGCGCGGGCAGAGTTTGTGAGCAGGGATTAAGCCGGACCAGTACTCGGGCAATGTTATTAATGGCAGCAACGATGGAGGACTGGACTGGAGCAACGGGAACTACTCCGTGAGTCAGTGTACACTTTAGGTTCAACTTCAAGCCAAGGTAAGGTGGGTTGTGATTTGTAACCGTGTGTGAAGTGGATGTCTGTGCGTTTTACTGTGGACAGCGTTTCCTTCCAGTAATCTCTTCTGAAAATCTAGGGAACGTTTGACTCATGTTCATTGTTTTAATCTTGTTCTGATGAAAGCTTAAGTTGACAATGATTTTTTACTTAGATCTGTTCTGTGGTGCCTGGATCAACTTTTAATGGTTGTGGTTGTTGTATTTTAGTCATGCCTGCAGCCTGCTTTGAATGATGATAACCTTGTTGTTTTTTTAAGAGATATTTATCACGCAGAATATTCAATACAATGGCAATGTACTATGTTAATTCAGTTTTGGTAGTTGGGTAGTGAATGTTGTGGATTTTTTTTTTTTTTTTTGTAGAAGTTGTTTTGGTTTTGTTTCATTTCCTATAATTTAGTGATTATAGATCTGTATATTATATTTTTTAAAGATATCATTTTGCAGTCCGTTAATGTTAGGGTCAAATCATCCCTGGTCAAAACGTCCTGTACCCACTCAGGATGCTACAATGTGAGTATCTGTAGGCTTTCAGGTTATGAGACTTAGCTCAGGCATTCATTCATTCAGTTTTCTTTGAAAGTCTCCATTTAGTCATTTATTAAAATATAAGCTGACATGTGAAGGGCTACTTTAATGCAGTACACTACTCCTTCTACAGATTTAGATATTTAAAATTTTGCAGATTGTTTTTCACTCTGTCTCACTATATCCTTAAATGAACAGCTTTCCAAATAAATCCCTTTGCATTGTCTGGCCCTTCAAAGCAGTTGCTGAACCTGATTATTACATTATGGATTTCAGAGGTGAAGAAGTTGTTTCACTAAACAAGGAAATGAGACTTCACTTTAGAAGTGTAATGCCGATTTATTTAATACAGTAAATGCATAATGCAATATATTTTTCTGCTCAACGTCCGTTAAAGTAAGTGTGCAGATTTGTGATTGTAATGTTTATACCTCTCAACTGGTCAGATTTCGCAGTCCAGATTTTTGCTTCAGTTTTGGTTATGTTCCTCATAGAATTTGTGGATCTCTAGCATATCTCTGAGGTTTGAAATCACTAAATAATGATAAACCGCTGAGTTTCAGACTTCATATCCTTCAGAAAATGCACCCCCCCCAACACAAATCATGTCATAATCTTTATCCACCACTGGCCAGATGCTTTTTCTTTGGATGTGGTGTGGGTTTCAGTGCTGTTTCAATGAATGTGAGTTTCAAGGGCAAAGAAGTTTTAATGTCAAGCCTATTTTCATTGTGAGACAGTAACAATATTGCTTTGTTTACCAGATGATGTCTTTTAGTGTTTCTGCATTGTTGTGCAGTAAAATGTAAAAATAAAATCCAAATCATTGTAGAAGTAAAGCCGAATGCATACATTAGTATTTATGGTAAATGGGGTGAAATAGCCAGGTAATGGGACATTGGAATGGCTGCAGGGGGACTCTGGTGCCATGTTTTGTTGTCTGTTCTTTAGTTTAGTTGGTATCCCACAATTCCATTGGAGTGGGTGGGGTTACATAATTATGTACGCAAATTAGATGTTAATCAGCGTACAGATTTGTACCTATTTTTCATGGGCCTTGTCCAGATTTTTGATGTTTCCAGGTTGAGAGGTATGGTCTATTCCCACATATCCTTAGCTGCCATAATTTATCCATATTCCTAAATACTTCAAATTAATGTGTACCTATAAATGTGGGTATTTCCTGAATCAATTCATGTTTTGGGTACGTAATTTATGGCTTTAGCCTTTGTTTTATATTTATTAATTTTGTATCCCAAAAAGACATGAAACTATCAAAATGTTCTGCAACACTGAGATGGCCTTTTCTAGAATTATCAGATATAAAAGGTCTGAAAGGCATAGAGTGGCTCTTACTGCATTATTTCCAAATATTCCAGGCAGAAATAATATATTTATTTTTAATTACAGATTTTTCCTACAGTAGCATGGTATAGCCACAGGTATGCCCATGGTACAATTTTATACCTCTATGTACTCGGCAATTAAGGAAAATATAGGTAATGCCTTTTTATTGGTAAAATGTGGCATAACAGATGTCAGGAATACAACAGAGTTATTGCAGAAATGTTACCATTAAAAATGAATTGTTCTTTTTCATCTAAGTTTTTTTTAGATTTAGTAATATATATATATATATATATATATATATATATATATATATATATATATATATATATATATATATAGTGAAGATTGGGTAGAGATGGGTGAAGGCTGCCAGCCTAGCCAAATAGAATTTGATACATAATTCTGTCAATTGTTTATATGAATGTAAAATACAGGCTTGTTTCTTAAATGAAAGAAAACACTGTAAAATGTTTAATTCCAATATTGTAGCAAGATTGCCATCTGCTGTAAGGAAAACTAAGTCAAGCATTTTAAATCTTTCTTTTGAAGTTAAAATTATTTCATCACTGCTTTGATGTTTTACAATTCGGCTCTGGTCCGGCTAAAAAAAGGCTTCCTGCCTATTGTTCTAAGGTTAAAGTTAATTACCAGAATTTACATATGGAATGTCCTTTATAGCTCTAAGTGCAAAAGAATATAATGCAGTTTCTGTGTGGCCTGGGAACCAGGAAGGTGTAAAAGATGATGTAATGTTTAGCAGAACTGCAATAGCAATTTAAACAGTGAGAACCAGAGATTATAAAGCATTTTGATCTTGGACATCTAACTCAGCACTGCCCTATGCTCTCTTAAGTAAGTTATCTTAGAAGTGTGTTTTCTTGTAGAAATAGTTAGGACTATAAAGATTAGACTAAGTGTTTTTCTGTTATGTCAGAACTGTACTACTGAATTATTTTAAGCTTCTGTGTGATCTCTAAACTCTTGAATAGCACTGTGATGTAGTAGTATTGTCTTGTGTTTTTAGTATTTATTATTAAATATTTTTAAACCCTTTTCAACTGTGGCTGGTTTATGTAGAGATAATTTAAGCTCTAGAGTACATTGCATATTTATAGAGTTTACTAAGTCACTCCAAACAAGCCTTGACTGATTAGTCACACTTACCAATTGGATAATAATATTGCACAGTAATAATTGGACAACCTTTTAAGGGCCTTTGGGTAGCTGATAATTATTTGCTGGTGGTGGCAGTAATTACTACTGTATAGTCTGGGTAAAGGGGCACAGCTGGAGAATCTGTGCCAGCTTTTCCCAGGAGTGTCTGTGAATTTGTATAAATACTTATCTTAAAGTGTGTGTGTGCGTGTGAGCTACTTGGGCAGGGACACAAAGCACTGGTTGGACAGAGAGGGTACTGAAGGTTAGCTTGCCAGCTAGGCTAAGATCTGGACCCTATAGCTGTGTCAGTGGGGAGTCTTATTGGGGACATGGGGAGCAAGGGAGCAGCCACCTCAGACTGACTGTGATCTCTGTGTGCACTTAAGGGAAATTGTACTTTACTGCGTGTATTTATCCTTTCCTCTTACATGAGGCGCCCTCTCTGGTGTTAGTGGTGAGGATTGAGGCTCCTTGATTGCTAAGCCAGGGCATGGGCATCATATATATATATATATATATATATATATATATATAAAGAAAATTAGAATGTATTAAGTAGTTTATATAGACACTCAGTAGTTGTAAATAAACATTTATTTTGTAACAGCTGCCATCCAAAACATCTAGTGAATAATATTCCCTATATACAATTTAGTCAACTTATTTGAAATACATTGGATATGGGGAAATTAAATGTGGCATTATATGATAAACAAGACAGACTGCCAAAACTGAAACACTCTTATCCAAAAAATCTATACTGGATTAGAAATTAAGTAAGGTAGTAGCAAATAATAAAAATCCAACACACAGGAAAAAAAGATGAAAAGACCATAGGGAATGTAGCGCAACAAGAAATTCAGTAAGGAATTTAAAGAGTAAAGATATGAATAATGTTCATATGGTTTCTATAAATAAAGCAGTTAGAAATAATTGAAAGACTGAGTGTAACAACAGCTTCATGACGAGAATTTTAAGACCAGAACTTACATTTCAAAATAAAAAAGCATGATGTTTAAAACACTATTTTATAAAAATCAAACTTTACAATGTTAATCATAATGCTGATTCTTTTAAATGTGAGGATTGTACTACTTACAGTTATAACATGGAAACTTCAATGTTCATTCATTCAAAGGTGAGAATATGGTATTTCTGTAGGCAATATGCCAACTGTAAAACAGGACATGTATGTGGCTGTTTGTTATTGTAATGTTTACTGTACTGTATTAGTGCATGTGGCTGTTTGTTATTGTAATGTTTACTGCACTGTATTAGTGTATGTGGCTGTTTGTTATTATAATGTTTATTGTATTTGGAAGACTGAAAGAACATTGCCTGTCTGAATAAATGGACATTTGTTGGCTATTACTACTGAGAAGATAGTAATGCTTTAGCTAAACATTATATGGAATGTGCTAGTTTTAATCATTTCAATCACAATACCAGTAGATTGCCAGGCACCCAGTATTACTGCTGCACAGGTTAAAACAGCATTGTCCAAGCCCAAAAATACAGCTTCCATGGGACCTGACAATATCCCTGGCTGTGTCCTACATGAAGTACAGTGAACTGGCACCTCACCTGTGTGCCATGTTCAGTCACAGCCTCACCTCAGGCTTTGTCCCTACCAAATGGCGCAGTGCTACAGTCATCCCTCTCCACAAAGGAGAAGCGACTACAGACCCTGGGAACTATCGCCCCATTAGCCTGATGCGTCTGATATGCAAAGCTATGGAAAGCTTCATCATGGGCCTAATAAACAAGGATATAGGGAATCTTTAAACTCTAAATGCCACACAGTTTGGTTTTGTGAAGGGTAGATCATGCCTGCTCAACCTGGTCAACTTCTTTGAGTCAGACACCAGAGCTGTGGATGAAGGCAAGGTGATTCATACAGCCTACCTTGATCTGGCCAAGGCCTTTGATACTATTCACCACTCAGGAATCATAGAAAAACTCACTAAGCTAGGCATCAACCCCTATATCATTAGGTAGGTTGCAAACTGGCTCACAGATAGAACCTACAGTATGAAAGTAGCTGACTCCAAGTCAGACGGCCGACCAGTCACAAGTGGAGTCTCACAGGGTTTGGTTCTGGGTCCTCACCTGTTTGGTATCTACTTCTCTGAAGTCCAACACAAAGGACTCCGGCTGACAAAGTTTTCAGATGATTGCAAGTTGGGAGCTATTATTAATTCCCCAAGTGATGTTGACATCCTACAGAAAGGCCTCACTGAGACCAATGACTGGTATCAGAAGCATGGCCTTAAGCTCAGTGCCAAAAAATGTGTCATCATCCCCTTTGGGAAAAATCCAGTTCCCATGAATTACCACATCAGTGATAGTCCACTGAACACAGAAGACATTCTAAGAGATCTAAGAACACAGGTTGACAGCAACCTCTCTTTTGACCACCACATTGCCACTGTGGTCAGAAAGTCCTTCTATGTGGCACATCTCATTACTAAGGGTTTTGCATCCAGGAAGAAAGAGGTCATTGTCTCCTTCTACTCTTCCCTCATTAGGCCAATTATCAAGTATAATGCCCTATTTGGCATGTACCTCACTAGACACCTGCAACAACTGGAGAGCCTGCAAAAGTACCTCACAAAGAGGATCCTAGGCCTTAAACACTTGTCCTATATGGACAGACTCAAAAAACTCCAACTATTCTCTGTCTCATATCACCTATTTAGAGGCGATCTCTGTTTGACTTATAAAGCCATGTCTGACCCAGCTCTGTTAGAAATGTTACATCTAAAGAAATCCCAATCCCTCCGCACCACATGCTCCAGAGACCTCAACCTCATTACCACAATCAACAGAACAAGCTGGAGGGACAGGTTCATAATCCAGAGACTGCCCATGCTATGGAATAGACTTCCCATACATGTCAACCAGAGCACCTCACTGGCCTTCTTCAAGAGAAATCTTGATGAGTGGATGGGAAATAGAAAATTCACCCCGGGGATCACTCCAATGGCTCTACTCGACAGAGGTACTGAGAACTAAGGTTGGGTGGCATGATGCCAGGGTAATCCTATGGGCTAGGCTTGTAAAGGCTCCAGGGCCATTAGCCTAGTACACACATATGAACCTATGATTCAGGTATTGCAGGTTCTAAATGTGAGTGGAATTGAGTATCATAAAAGTATTATTACTAAATGAACGTAATGGTAATTTCATTGTGAATGGATGAGACGTTTTGTTCTGAATGAAAATGCTAATACCAGTGTGCTTTGAAGCTAAGGAGGCCCCAGAAGCTGTAAATCTATTTGAATTAGTAATTGTTATATTTAACTGATCCATTTACTAATTAAGTTTGTATATAAATGCATGTGTTTTTAATGGATGTTTACCTGAAGTAGTGATTCTGAAACACTGTGTCCTTCTTATTCTGATGTTTTAACAATTTAAGTTTTAGCCACATCTTTACTTCTTGTTTTGTTTTATTTGTTTGTCATTGTTTCAGATGTTTCTGGTTGGATTTACACTTAAGATGGAACTACACAACCACAGTGCCATAATTCATGATACGAAGCATACCTATAAGAATTCTAAATAGCTATGGTCCCTTCGGGAGACTGGGGCTTCCAGCTCATGCCATTAAAGCTTTGTGTGAAGCTTAGAGAGATAGTCTGCAATACAGGGCTTGCATATCATAGCACATGCACATGAACTGCACTGATGTCACTGCAAGCCATAACCATGGCGTAGGGCTAATGGTAAGCCAAAGGAGGAAAGTTCCCACTTCTACCAGAATAACATTATGCTGGGACACTCTCATTATCAGAGCGACATTACACCGGGACACTCTCATCTTCTTTATGCTTCGCTGTGAACTGAGAAGGGACACAAGGGCATGAAAGATGAGGGATGGTGAGTAAATAGAAGTGAAAAAAAATAATAATTGTCAGTCATATGATTTTTAACAATCTACTCCAAAAGGTAGGTCTGCAGTCAGTCATCCTGCAAAAGTACCATTCTGGAAGAAGGTTTACTTTTCTGTGTCATTAGTTCAGAACCAGTCTCACAATGTATGCTTTCAAAATCTAAGAGTACATATTGATAAACCACCAAACTTATGAGCCTGTGTTATATATGAGGGATATTTGTAAGCTTGGTAAAATTTCAATGCATTGACTTGAGATTTACAGCAAAATAGTTATTTGAACTTAACCCATACTTTCCGAATTATATTTTCAAAATTTGTTTTGCAAAACTACCTTCTGCAACATTAAAAAATTCATGACACTGCATCGTATCCTGCTGTTTTAATATGTATATGTGTGTGTGTGTGTGTGTGTGTGTGTGTGTGTGTGTGTGTGTGTGTGTGTGTGTGTGTGTGTGTGTGTATATATATATATATATATATATATATATATATATATATATATATATATATATATATACACACACACACACAAACACACATGCAAAGACATAGATAGACAGACAGACAGATATGCCGAGGTGGTTTAGTCACTTAAAGTAACAGTCCTCACAGCAATAAAACAGAGTAGTAAAAGCAAGACTGAATGGATGCTGATAGTTGTTATTAACACTGCTGTCCTGAATAATAAATCTGCAGGAAATAACTAAATCATGGGGTGTTTTTGCTACATTTTTCATCTTTATATTATTGTGAATACATTTTTTTTTGGGGGGAGTGAAACTATGGGCCGGATTTACAAAGGCTTGCACAGAGTTGTACAGTAGAGTAAGACGTCAAACAGGCAATATGTCTGGCGTGCGATCCAGGAACAGCCGGCAGGGGCATGCACGAGAGCTGCTAAAGCTACTCTTGCATGGACAGCATCATGGTATGCAAATTACCTCATTTGCTGCTGAAAGCTATGCAAATGAGGTAAATTTACAATCCAGAAAACACTAACCTGTCCATGGAAGATTAGTGTTATCTGCAAAAATGTACTCTGTTGGTAACGGAGTACCGTTCTGCAAATAGCTAAACGGAGGTATGACAGCTCCAAATAAAGGATGCATACAGTTGAGGAAGCATGCCAATGGCCAAATATAAGGCCATTGGCATTTATAAATGTTTAAAATTATTAAAATCTAACTTTTTCCCCCCGATCTCCGATGTTTAAGCATAGCGCAGCACCGCGCAAACGTGCGACGCTTTAAAAACAAGAAAATAATTTTAAAATAGCCAAAAATAGCCATTTTCACTAAAAAGCTTATCCTGCCATGCAGGTGAATGGCAGGCTGAAGACAACATGGCCACTGAGTACTGGTTGCTAAGGGGGGGAAGCTCAGTGTGAGAGATGTAACCATGCATTAGTAGGCAATCCTATGCAAATGAGGATAAGGATAGTGAATCCCAATTTTTCCCAGCATGTGAGCCATGTCCCAAGAGTGTAAGTGTAGGAGTAGGTGAGTAGTAGAGTAGAATATAGGTAACATCATGAGGGGTGTGTCAGAAAGGCTGTAAGCTAATTGGAGCACAGTGTCTTGTGTTTGCCCTGAGTTGCTCAGGATTGCAAGAGGCATGTCTACAGTTGTCCTTTTTGAAAACCAGAAACCAAAGGTGCACACTGTGAAAATATCTGAAATTTCTTGCAAACATGCACACAGCATGTACGTGCATGTGTGCGTGTTTGCGCAGAGCTGCCCCGGGCAGAAACAGAAAGGGAAAAGGAAGGAAAAGAAGTAGTAGGAAGTTAACCAAGGAGAACTAGCAGAGCTGCCAGGTGAAATATATCAGAATCAGCCAATTACACAGGCAGCAGACTAGCCCAGCCCAGCCCAGCACTTTAAACTCTGCAAACAGCATTCTTCCCTGTTTTTCCCAAGAACTCTGCAACACTGCAGTATACAAAGAGGGAAAGCTTAAAAACTTTAAAGTCAGACAAAATGTTAGGGGCTGCTCTTGCTATCATAAACCAACATGTGCAAGGTGCTGAGGGTGGTGATGTTGTGAATGCTGCTGAGCAACCCACAGTGAGGAGATGGAGAAGAGTGTACAGACCCAGGGTAACCTACCAGGGAATACATGAGCTGGAGATAGTGGAGCACTATAGGGTGGACAGAGATCTCCTACAGCAAATTGTTAAGCTGTGCCGGCCACGCCTCTCACACAGAACCAACAGAGGGAACCCATCCCAGTGGATACCAAGGTATGTGTTGGCCTAAGAATACTAGCTACAGGTGCCTTTCAGAGACCAACTGGTGATATGATGGGGATTTCACAGGCATCAGCATCCAGGGTACTGCACCAGTTCCTGGATGCCATGTCAGCACATGTCGGTGCGCACGTATATTTCCCCAATTCCAGTGAGGCATTGGCCAGCAATATACGTCTTTTCCACCAAATAGCAGAATACCCTGAGGTAGTGCGTGCAATAGACTGCACGCCCATACACATCAAAGCACCACCCTGTGAGCGGGGTAGGGTCTACATCAACCGCAAGGGCTTCCCCTCCATCAACTGCCAGGTCATGTGCAATGCCCAGGGCATAATAATGAATGTGTGTGCTGGCTGCCCTGGAAGCTATCACGATTCCCACATCTGGCATCTGATGCAGCTGTACCAGAGATTTGCCAATGGGGACATCCCTGATGGTCACCTAGTGGGGGATGCTGGATATGCACTGGAGCCGTGGCTGATGACACCCATCAGAAATGCACACACACCCAAACAAGAACTCCATAATGAGGCACATGCACAAACAAGAAACATAATTGAGCATGTGTTTGGGATGCTCAAGTCACGGTTCCGGTGCCTGGACACATCTGGTGGAGCCTTGCAGTACTCACCAACTACATGTACCCAAATTGTCATGGTATGTGCCATGCTACACAATATGATCCTGCGGAAACAGCTGCAGCAGGAACAACATGGGGCAGGGCCAAACAGCCCCCCACCATTGCCAAGGCCTGCACAGGCACAGCATGACTCAGAGGAGGAACAACCTGAGCCTGCCCCAGTAGGCAGAAGGAGGCGTGCCCAGTATGCCCTGGCCTTGGCAAAGAGGCAACGCATAGCACATACACTGACTCAGTAGGAACCCTGGAAATGACACCTCTCTCTGACTCACACATACAGTAAAAGGGATGCCTAACTTGACACTACCTGTTTTCAAACATGTATAGGGAGTGTAATATGTGCATCCAACATAGGCAGCCCTGCAGCACCACCTGAGGCATGAGTCCCTATTTTAAGCAATATAAAGCACTGCTAAGCAAATTTTACCAGTATTGAGCATATTTAAATACAATTGCGCGTAGCTGCGCACCGCGCTAACCAGCACAACGTCGGGCAAAGTTGGGCAATGTTGGGCAAAGTCGAGCAAAGTCGGGTAAACACGCTCACACCTGCTTTACTGTTCCTTAACCAGTCAGGTCTGCCCAGCAGGAAAATAAAAAGCAGTGACAGGGCTCAAACTCAGGATACTGTGCACTATAGTCACAGTACTGAACCACTAAGCCATGACAGCATTTCACTGGCACAGACACAACTTAAGTCACTCACACATACCAGTTGGGGGGTCACATACCTAACAGTCACAGCCAGCAGGACAATTGTAGACAAACGCAAACACAAACAAATGCTGTATCATGCCCTCTGAAGAGGCATATGAGTAACCTCCCCCCAGGCCTATGCAGACAGATAACAGCAGGCCAGGCAGTGTGATGTGGGTTGGGTAGGCTATGAAGTCACAAACTAATATGCATGTAATTGGAAGCTAAGGTCTGTAGTACAGTGGTATGCCTCAAGCCAGTACGATAGGCAACAGTACAGACTGAAATGGAGTACCTGACATAGCAGTGCAGGCCTAGCAAATGTGTATAAGTGTCAGGTGTACCCTCATCCTATGTACACCCACAGTAACAATCAGGTGTGCCCCCCCAGGTAGAAATGTACAAATAATAGCTGTTCCCCCTGTATGTAGAAATGTTGATAAGTCTATGCAAATTGACTCATGGAAGCCCTGCAGGCACAGCGTGCTTCCTGTCGATGTACAACACAAAGGTGAGCCCTGAAGTAAAAACCAACTTGATTTTTCACACACATATAGTATATATGCCCATAGTGGGCATGCTCACACACTTAAACAAATTTAGCAAATTTCAGTCAGCAACATACTGAAAGGTCATACTGGGCATGCTCACACACTTAGGCCATGTCTGAGTACAGCAGTGGGCCACACATATCTGGCAGTTGCAGTTCTTACTCCAGACACTTGTCACTATTCACCAATCCTGCCTTGCACACACAGTGATATGAAAACAGACCCATATAATATATTGGACCCCTGTCATAATCAAACTATGTACTACAAGTACTTAAGTTGTTCAAAGAAAGTGAAAATCCAAAGAAGATCAATAAATCTCCGATCAGTATCATCAAGAAACAATGAGCACTCCTAACATTATCCAAGCCATGTTCTGGCAAAATATTGCCAAAGAGTCCATAGAGAACCATGAAGCTTTCTTCGCTATGTCATAAATATCAATGTAAACTCATATATGTTCTGAGTCAGTGCAAAGTGTAAATGAATACATGTACATGACTGACATTGCCAACATCTTGTCAGACAGGTTCATACATATTTACCCCTCTCACTGACAAAAGGGCCCATTACCATACCTGGAGATTGTGAAAACCCAGAAATCACATATACAATGGTTAAACAGCTCTATCCAAACCTTAAAACACGGCGTCTATGGGATGACATGGTTTCCCTGGCTGTGTCATATGTGAACTCCAAAACAAACAGACCCTGCACCTGAACAGTCTGTTGAGACTCACCCTCTGTACAGGATATGAAACTGTTGAATGGGTTACAGCAACTTTTGGCACACTCCACAAGTGTTGGTGCACAACAGACCATGGGAACTATTGTCTTATAAGCCTAATAAGCCTGATCTGCAAGGCCATGGAGTCCATCATTATGGAACTCATAAACAGAGCTATTGGGAGCCTACAAACACCCAACCCTACCCATTTTGGTTTGGTCAGGGGCAGATCATGGTTCCTAAACCTGCTAGACAGTTTTCAAGGCAGTTACCCAGGACATACATCAATGAAATGAGCTACACATGGCCTACATAGACCTTGAAAAGCCCTTTTCCAACATCCACACACATGTTGTATCCACAAAATCAACAACCTGTGCATAAACACGTATGTCATCTGATGGATTGCCAACTGGGGCACAGATAGATCCCACAAGGTAAGAATTGTGGTCTCCCTGTTGGACTGTAAGCTGGTAACAACTGCTGTCCCCATGGCTCAGTCCTGGGACCCCTCCTGTCTGGTGTATACTTTTCAGAAATACAGTCAAACACACGAGGGCTATGGTTAGCAAAGTTTGTGGATGACTGCAAAAAGGTTGTCATAATCGATGTTTGGGACAACAGAGACATCCTTAAAAAGGGTCTCAGTCAGACAGATGTGGTGTCAAAATTATGGCCTCGAGCTACAGTCATACAAATACCACATAGGTGCCAACACCCTAAATATGGAGGTAATAATAAGGGATCTATGGACACATGTGGATAGTCATCTCTACTTCCAGAAACACATTCACAAAGTGGTTAGAAAATCATGCTATGTGTTCCCACAAATTGCCAAGGTCTTTGCATGTAGGTCAAAGGAGGTTCCCTCTACTCATCAGTCATCAGACCCATCAGAGAGTATCACAGCACACTTGCGATGAATCTGACTAGGCACCTTCAGCAGCTGGAAAGACCACTGAAGTACCTCAACAAGAGGATTACTGGCCTCAAACAGTTGCCCCATGCAACAAGACTGAAGTTAACTCAATCTGTACTCTGTTGCATACTGTCTACTCAGGCGATCTCTGCCCAACAGACAGGTCCATGTCCAATGCAGAACTGATGTACATGCTCTATCTGAAGTAAACCCAAGCTCACTGTGCCACATGCTCTAGGGATATCATCATCACAACAATAAATAGAACATGTTTGAGGGATACATTACTAACTCACAGACTTCCCTTGCTTTGGAACAGGCTCCCAACCTACATTAAGCTGAGTCCCTCACTGACACTCTTCCAGAGGAGCCTTGATGAGTGTATGTGAAACTGAACTGTCACACCATGGATCACTTCATCAGCTCTACTACACAGAGGCCTAGGGAACTAACCCCATGTGTGGTGATAGCTGCACACTCTGGCCATACTAATAGATGCCTTCAGGCAGATAGCCTATTACCCACCTATGTACCTATATATATGTAGGGGAACACAGTATAATAAGCCAAAGATGGATGGGCAGAGATGTGTGTAAGAGGGTGACCATGACAGGGAGCCATCCAGGACTGTCCCACCCAGCACACATCCCAATGGCACAAAAGACATGAGGTGCACATCTCACCCACTGTACATAACAGCCACCAGTATCTGTAAGCATTACAGTGTATGTGGTCCATGTGCCTACTGTACAACATGACTGTACAATGAAGTACACATCTACTATCTGTAGACATGTACCTGTCACATAGGTTCATAGGTATGTAGTAGACTATCTTCACAAAGGCATATATTAGCCTAGGCAAGTTGTGCAGCTTTCACCACCCCATTGGGTAGTCTCCTAAGCCCTAGTTCTAATAGTTAGTACCCTAAGCCCCTTTCTAGTGGGGCTGCTGATGTGATGCCTGGCGTGAATTGTCTGTTTCCCATCCACTCATCAAGGTTCCTATTGAAGAGTGTCAGCGAGGGGCTCTGTCTGATGTACATTGGGACTCTGTTCCACAGTAAGGCAAGTGTCTGGGATGGTACTCTATCCCACCAGCATGTTGTATTCATTGTTGTGATGAGGTTCATATCCCTGGAGTGTGTAGTGTGACTCAATTTTGTTATCCGTAGATGGAGCATGTTCAACAGTTATGTGTTGGACATGGCTCTGTATGTTAGGCAGAGTGTGCCTCTGAGTAGGCAGTGCACAACGGAGAACAGATTTAGTTTTACCAGTTGTGTTGCATAACACAACTGTTTGAGGCCAGTAATCCTCTTGGTGAGGTACCTCTGTGGTCTCTACAGCTGCTGGATATGCTTAGTCGAGTACATCCAAAATGGTGCATTGTACTCAATGATGGGTCTGATGACTTAAGAGTAGAGGGCCACCACTACCTCTTTTGATCCTGATGCAAACCCTTTGTTGAGTAGGTGGGCCACATAGGATTTCCTAATCACTTTGGCAACATGGTTGTCAAAGGAAAGATGACTATCTACTTGTGTCCCCAGATCCCTTATTACCTTGTCAGTTTTTTGGGGGTAACACCTATGTGGTAGTTTGTGGGTACTTTGTTTTCACCAAAGGAGATTACTATGCATTCTTTCACATTGAGCTTGAGGCCATGATTCTGACACCACACATCTGTCTCATAGAGTCCCTTCTGGAGAATATTTGTGTCATCCAGGGAATCTATTATGGCAAACACTTTACAGTTCCCAGCAAACTTAGTCAACCACAACCCTCCTGTGTTGGCATGTACTTTTGAGAAGTCTATACCAAACAGGAGGGACCCCAGGACTGAACCCTGTGGGACACCAGTTGTTACCGGTGTAGAGTCTGACATGTAGCCAGCAACTCTTAATTTGTGGGATCTATCTGTGAGCCAGTTTGCAATCCATCTTGTGATGTATGGATTCATGCCCAGGTTGGTGAGTTCATCTATGATACCTGACTGGGGAATGGTGTCAAAGGCCTTAGCGAGGTATAGGTAGGCTGTGTGGAGCTCATTTCAATCATCTGTAGCCTGGGTAACTGTCTCAAAGAAATCCACCCAGTTCAGGAGGCGTGATCTGCATTTGACAAAGCCAAACTGGGTGTGCTCAACTGTGTGAAGGTTCCCAATGTCTTTATTGTTGACTTCCATTATGATTGGCTCCATTGCCTTGCAGATCAGACTCATCAGGCTCATAGAGCATGAATGCCAAGGGTCTTTTGTGGCCCCACCCCTGTGGAGTGGGAAGAACGTTGCTGTGCAACATTCTATGGGTACATATTCTGTAGAGAGGATGTAGAGAGGTGTAGGTATCCTTGATGAATATGGATACATCCCCACCCTATGTGCTATGATCCAGGTTCTGATGCTGGAAGGTATGGAATGAGTAGTATCCTGGTAGTGCTGGTGTGCTCTCTGGAGCCTTGAACTAGGTTTCTGTTACTGCACAGATATCAACATTCTCCATACTGAGAAGTGCCTCGAGTGTGTGCATCTGGAGGCTGAGACTTCTGGCAATGAGTAGCATTTAGCTCACTTTGTGGTTATTTGTGTTGGTTATGGGGTTTGGTTTGTCCTGAGTGACTGGTGTTCCACACCTGAAGTCAACGCCTCATTGGTCCCATCTGACCATAAGCTAATTACCCTACATATCCACATTCTGGCCCCACCCCCCATTAAGGAAACCATGTTAAAATATTTCTCCAAAGCCAACTTCATGCTTCTTAAGACAGAAGTGGTGAACTTCAGGACACCCATGCAGATGGACAATACAGTTACGACTACTGAATCCTTCACAATTGCACTTTATAAGCACTTACGTGAGTGCATGCATTGTGCTATCGCAAACAGAACCAAGATGCTATCCTCCAAGAAAAGGAAGCCAATCTGGTGGTCCCCTGCCATAAACAAACTGCACAACAGAAGGAAGAAACTGTTGCAAAAGAGGGTAAAATCCCATGAGTGGAGGAGCTCCCTGGTCAGCCTCAGTAAGAAGCTGTGATCCCTGATAAAATCCTCCAAAGCTAGTTACGAAAACAAAATCACCACTGATTCTAAAGACAACCACAAAGCATTCTATAGCTATGTCAAGAATCTCAATAGCAACACTCAGATCTGCTCTGAGTTACAGCACAATGGCACTAAATATACAGACCCAACTGATATTGCCAACATCCTGGCAGATAGGATCAGTGCTAACTTTACCCCCCTCTCACCCATGAAAGAGCCCATCTCTATACCGGAAGAATGCAAAGTTGCTGTCATCACGGCTGCACAGGTAAAAAACACTCTCCAAAGCCAGGAACACAGCATCCATGGGACCAGATAACATCCCAGGCTGCGTTCTACATGAACTACAGAATGAACTGGCACCACACCTATGTACCATGTTCAATCATAGCCTCACCTCAGGCTTTGTGCCTGCTGAATGGCACACAGCGACGGTTATCCCACTACACAAGGGGGGAGCCACCATGGACCCCAGGAACTAGCGCCCCATTAGCCTGATGAGCCTGGTCTGCAAGGCCATGGAATGTATCATCATGGAACTTATAAACAAAAAGACATTGGTAATCTCCAAACTCTGGACCACAACCATTTTGGGTTTGTAAAAGGCAGATCATGTCTCCTAAACCTGATAGACTTCTTTGAAGCAGTCACCAAAGCCATAGACAAGGGTAAGGTGGTTCACACAGCCTATCTAGATCTTGCCAAGGCTTTCAACACCATCCCCCACTCTGGAATTATAGATAAACTCACTAAACTAGGTATAAATCCCTATGTCACAAGATGGGTTGCCAACTGGCTCACTGACAGAACCCACACTGTGAAAGTAGCAGACTCCAAGTCCGACTTCAGACCAGTGACAAGTGGAGTACCACAGGGTTCAGTCCTGTGTCCTGTCCTGTTTGGTATCTACTTCCCTGAAGTACAGGCTAACACAGAAGGTCTTTGGCTAATGAAGTTCCCAGATGACTGCAAACTAGGAGCCATAATCGAAACTACTAACGATGTGGACATCCTACAAAAGGGCCTCACTGAGACAGATGCCTGGTGTCAAAGCCATGGCCTCAAGCTCAATGCCAAAAAGTGCATTGTCATCCCTTTGGTAAAAACTCTGTACCCATGAACTACAACATAGGTGGTAGTATACTTAACACTGAAAGTGTGATAAGAGACCTTGGGACACAGGTGGACAGTAGACTCTCCTTTGATAATCACATTGCCAAAGTGTTTAGAAATTCCTTCTATGTAGCCCACCTAATCATGAAAGGGTTCACCTCTAGATCAAGAGAGGTCATTGTGCTCCTCTACTCATTAGGCCCATAATAGAGTACAATGCCCCATTTGGTATGTACCTTAATCGGCACATGCAACAGCTGGTAAGACCACAGAAGTACCTCACCAAGAGGATCATGGGCCTCAAAGAGATGCCCTATGCAGCTCGACTAAAGAAACTCCAGCTCTACTCGGTTGCTTACTGCCTGCTCAGAGGTGATCTATGCCTGACGTATAAGGCCATGTCCAACCTGGAATTAATGGACATGCTCCACCTCAAGAAAACCAAATCTCTTAGAGCCACATGCTCCAGTGAATTAAACCTCAGCACAGCAATAAACAGGACATACTGGAGGGATAGATTCCTGTCCCAGAGACTTCCCTTGCTCTGGAATAGAATCCCAGTTGATGTTAGGCAGAGCCCCTTGCTGACTCTCTTCAAGAGGAATCTTGACGAGTGGATGGGAAATTGTAAATTTACCCCTGGGATCACTTCAGTGGCCCTGCTAGACAGAGGCCCAGGAAACTAATTTAAAAGGGAGGCAAAAGCCAACACATTATGGCTAGGCTTATAAATGCCCTTGGGCAGATAGCCTAGTACCTACCTATGAACCTATGAACCTTTGAGCCTTGCCTAAAAAAGGTAATATGGGGACAGCAAGAGCCTTGGCCAGTATTCAGAAGCATAGGGGCGACAGGTGCAAACCATCTGTAGCGAAGCAACAAGGCTTGTCTATCATGTCATCACAGGCAGACAGAGACTGGATCCCCTTTGAATGACACCAGAAGCTCAGCCAATTGTTGAAGTTTATCATCTTTCTGTTATATTGCAGTATCATGTAGGTGAAGGTAAGATGCTACTCAAGGTCAGGGTCATACCAGCCTGGGCTACATGATCATAGAGCTAATATATATCTCTTGTCATGTTGTCCTGGGAGGTATGTCTCAGATCATTCACACTGACATGTACAAAGAACACGCCATATATGTACCTGTTCTGGAGTGATGTAAGTGCTTGTGTTATGTGGTGGATCATAGCACCTGACAGACAACTGACAGTAACCTTTCCCTTGTCCAGCCGAGTGAGTGGAACATCTGTGTGCCTGACTATGAAGTCACCTATTACTAGTGTGTTGGGTATGTTGTTTTGCCTTAGGGCCTGTTGTGAGGCACACTGCTTTGGTGTATTATGTGTTTTCTGGCATGTGCTTGGAGGTGCATGTTGCTTGCTTGTCTGCTTAGGAGGACACTCTCTCTTTTTCAGATTAATATTTGTATTCTCCGAGTATGGTAATGTGTATTTATGTGTGTGTTTTGCTGGTGCTTATATTGTAGGTCTATGTGAGACAGTTGGTGTTGTGGTTGTATGACCCTACTCCTCCTGACTGTATTGTCCAGTATTGGGTTGACAGAGCTTAGCCACCGGTTTGACCCTGTGTGTGCCAGCATGTGGTGCATCAACCCATATATGATATGGTCATGGCCTATGCATACAATACACTCACAATACACCTAGTATGATAAGCCTGCTGAGGTTAGCAAATGTGAAAAAACCTTTGGGCAAACTGTCAGCAAGTAATGTCTGTATTGCACCCTGTAACTCCATATTGCTTGCTGAAGTGTAAAGACGTACTTAGTTTGGATTAAGAACACTGCACTTGCCAACTGTGTGTGTGTGTGTGTGTGTGTGTGTGTCTCCCTGGGGAGAGAGCAACCTTTTTGGAGACTACTCACACCCCTTAAAAGTGGTATACTCATCTTTGTCAAGTCTCATGATGTCACCATCCTACAAATATACCTGTGGAAAGGAGAAATCCCAATAATGTGTATAGTGTGTTGTGTAAATGTGTAATGCTGTAGTATCATAATGTAGTTAGTTAGGGGTTTGAATCCTGCATTTGCCAACTGTGTGTGTCTCCCTGGGGAGGAGCAACCTTTTTGGAGACTACTCACACCCCTTAAAAGTGGTATACTCATCTTTGTCAAGTCTCATAATGTCACCATCCAACAAATATACCTGTGGAAAAGAGCAATCCTAGTAATGTGTATAGTGTGTCATGTAAATGCGTACTGCTGTAGTATCATAATGTAGTTAGGTAGGGGTTTGAATCCTGCACTTGCTAAGTGTGTGTGTGTGTCTCCCTGGATAGGAGCAACCTTTTTGGAGACTACTCACACCCCTTAAAAGTGGTATACTCATCTTTGTCAAGTCTCATGATGTCACCATCCTACAAATATACCTGTGGAAAGGAGAAATCCCAGTAATGTGTATAGCGCATCGTGCAAATGTGTACTGCTGTAAGGTCATAATGTAGTTAGGTAGGGGTTTGAATCCTGCACTTGCCAACTGTGTGTGTGCCCCTCTTGGGAGGTGCAACCTTTTTGGAGACTACTCACACCCCTTAAAAGTGGTATACTCATCTTTGTCAAGTCTCATGATGTCACCATCCTACAAATATACCTGTGGAAAGAAGAAATCCCAGTAATGTGTATAGTGTGTTGTGTAAATGCATACTGCTGTAATATCATAATATAGTTAGGTAGGGGTTTGAATCCTGCATTTGCCAACTGTGTGTGTGTCTCCCTGGGGAGGAGCAACCTTTTTGGAGACTACTCACACACCTTAAAAGTGGTATACTCATCTTTGACAAATCTGATGATGTCACCATCCTACAAATATACCTGTGGAAAGATGAAATCCCAGTAATGTGTATAGTGTGTCATGTAAATGCATACTGCTGTAGTATCATAATGTAGTTAGGAAATAGTCTGAATCTCGTACTTGCTGACTGTGTGTGCTCCAGGTGTGTGACACCATTGGCCAATGTGGAGTGGGTTTTGATTTTTCTAGTGTATGACATATCACAATGACAACTGTATGTGCATTACACATGTAAGGTAGCTGTGGGGCAAATCCATATACATACATGTGACCTCAAGTATTTCATAGGTGGGTACTCTGCTTTCTCCATGAACACATCTGTTATCTTTGCCAGAGCATGCTGGCACTTTCCAGACCTTAGGTCACTTCTGTATGCTTGTGACAAGCTTAGCCACTGCAGTGATCCCTGGGCTACATCTTCCATTTCACATCCACTCATCACGGTTTCTATTGAAGAGTGTGAGTGAGGGTTTATGCTTGAGGTATATTTGAAACCTGTTCCAAAGCAAGCAAAGTCTGGCAAAGATGACTAATCATTATAGGTGTGCAACAACCTCTGTGGATCTGCATGCAAACCCTTTATTGCTTATGTGCTCCACAGAGGGATTTCCAAAACCCTTTGGTAATGTGATTATCAAAGGAGAGATGACTTAACACATGGCTCTATGTATACATTAGTACCTGTTCCACATTTTGGGGGCTACTACCTATGTGGTACTCTGGGGATACTTTGTTTTCTAAAAGTGGATAACTATGCTTTCTTTGGCTTATAGCTTTACAGCATGAGTTTGACACCAGGTATCTGTCTGTATGATACCCTTTTGGAGGATGTGTGTGTCATCTGGAGAATAAAGTATAGCCCACAGTATGCATTGTCATCCAACTTGGGCAGACATATCCCTACTGTGTTTGCTTGTACCTAAGAAAGCTATATGCCAAACAGGAGTGGTCCCAGGACTGAGTGCAGGTGAATACCACTTGTTACTGGCATAGAATAGTACATGGAGGCTGCAAATGTTACTGTGTGTCCTACATCTGTGTGTCAGTTGTCAAGCCATCATCTAACAATCGTTTATGGTCAGTCTGTTGAGGTTATGTATAATACCAGTATGTGGGATGCTATAGCTTAGCTGTGTTGACCTCCCCTCCCTCACCTATAGCCTTGTTGACTGGCTTGAAGTCTACTAGGTGTAGGAGCCATGATCTGGCCTTTAGAGAACCTAAGTGGGTATGGTGCAGTGTTTGCAGGTTCATAATGTCTCTGTTAATGAGTTCCATAATGCTGTGCTCCATAGCCTTCCAGATAACATTTGTCTGGCTTATAGGGTGAGAGTTTCCAGGACCTGTTGTAGTTCTACCCTTAATCAATTTATGTTAACATTTGCACTGGGTGTGACGAGGGTGGACAGGTTTAAGAATAAGTATATTAGAGGGTCAGGCCAGGTTTGAAGGTTAGTAGACCAAGCCAGATAGGCAGGATTAAGTTGGTTTGTACATGTGCTGAGGAGGGATGCAGAGTATATTGTGAAACAGATGCTAAGGATGAAGCCACCAGGTAACAGGAAAAGAGGAATGCCTAAGATGAGGTTTATGGCTGTGGTGAGAGAGGACATGCAGGTGGATGGTGTGACAGTGCAAGATGCAGAGGGCAGAAAGAAATGGAAACAGATTATGTACTGTGGCAACCCCTAATGGGAGCATCCGAAAGGAGAAGAAGAAGAAGACATTGTAGCTCAACCCTTGTGGACTGTGAACACCATTACCGTGTGTCATTCCACAAGTATGTAACCTGTATAGAGGCTGCATCTGGACAGAGTGTTTAGGTGAGTGGTGACTTCATATGTCAGCTTGTGTATGACACAGCCAGGGACACTCTCCAGTACCATTGCCACTGTGGTGTGTGCCTTGTTAAAGAGATGTTTTAACTAGAGTGTCTGGGAATCATAAGGATTTACATTCTTCAGGTCTGGAAATGTGGCCCTTGTGTAATGACAGGGTGGTGAAATCCGCATTCAAACTGTCTGACAAGGAATTGGTAATGTCAGTCAGATAAGTGTACTTTGTGACCATTTACATTAACTGTGACCCGATCTGAGATTTCCCCTGTAGATTATGAACAACACTAAAGAAAGCTTTAGTGTTGTCTTTGGAATCCTTGCCATTTTGTATTTTGAAGCTTGCCTTGTATGTTTATTGAGGGATTGTATTTTCCCAATGATACTGACCAGAGAGGTTATCCCTTCTTGGTATGTAACTCTTTTTTGGTACAACTTCACACCTTCTATTATATATTTAGTTTATGGCAGGGGTCCATAAGACTAATGCACTTTTACTGTATAAGTGAGAATTTCTTGTGTTTGTGATAGCCCGGTCCATGCAACCCTGTAGGTGAACAGTGTGCATTAATAAAGGATTATGCAGCTGGGACAGTGCTAACCTTAGTAATGCAAACCAATGACAGATAGCAACAACAGCATCACCCACAGCACAGTGTCAACCCGTGTCATACACACATGCGTACTCAAGTTCCAAAATGTGTGTAGTACAATGCATACTGGCCACCAATAGAAACTATGGAGTGTTAACACTGGCCAATACAGGGCATATCACCCTGCCCATGTGTCCAATATGCACGTACATGCAGACAGTGCACCTCCACCATGTATACAAATGTACACCTGCAAACCTGTGCTGCACACACCCCACACTTACTGTCCACTGTATAACACATGCTGACACAACTACACACATCAGGCAAGTGGCACATGGGCAAACAAAACACAGTTGGAATAAACACTGGTGAAAACAATACAACATTGCTAATTACAGCTTTAATGCATCATGCCTGCTCAGCTACACCTTCAAGGATATCATTACACTTTACTGCTGACAACATGCTGCACATTCAACCATTGCTATACTTTATTAAAGTCACCCTGTGCATCAGCACCATGTTAGCCTGTTCCTGCAACAATGCTACAGATGACATGAGGTGGCACAGGTTTCATCATATGCACAGGGTGTGTTGTTGGTTTGCCAGAGGCCTACACTGAGCCATACAATCGACATGTGTGTGAGTGTGTGTGTGAGGGCCATGAGTACTGTTATGGGCCAATGTTGATGTAATGTGTGCGGGTATGTGTTTTCCCTAGGTTTCTGGTTTATGTGTGTGTGTCTGCATACACAGAGTTCCACCATGTGGCTGCCATATACGGGGATTTGTGAGACAGCTACAGACTCTACCTGGCAGGCTTTACAGATCACCATCTCTGGCAACGGATACAGAACCTGTGCCTGGCAGGGGTGCTACAGACAATATCAAGTAATAATCCAGACTGGGTACTATCCAAAGAGGTTGACATATGTCCACTGGATCCAGGTCCCTTCAGGGACTGGCCAGAGCCATGTGCACGTGGTCTTCTAGGACGGCTTATGGAAAGCCCCCCCAACATTGCTGGGGCTGGTACTGGCACTACGGGAGTGGCTGTGACTTGCTGGACATCCATGGTGACCTCCAGCTGCTGATTTTTCTGGCATACATCCATGTCAACGTCTCAACCGTCCTGCACTGTCCTGACACATGGACATGAGATTGTGGAGGACATCCAATGTCTCACCCCAAGTCTATCAATGACCTCAGTCTAATTACATATGGCACCTGCTAGGTCATGGATACTATCATTTATAGAGGTGTTATGAGCCCTCTGTGCCTTTAGTCCCTGTCTGGTGTACCGCTCCATTCTTGTCTGTGCCTCCATAACAGCCTGGAACATGCATGTGGTAGAAAGAGGTGTGGCACGTCTGCCAGGGGCATGATGACCAGCAGTGCTCTGACGAGAACCCCTGGGCATCTGCCTATGTGGTACCGTTCCAGACATCTGGCTATGGCTGCTGTGTCCTGATACATGTGCCATAGATACCACACTGTCCTGGCCAGTGCCAACTGTACACTGTCCCTCAGCTAAGGGCAATGGTGACGATGGATGTACAGGCAGTATGACTGTGTGCATGGATGGGGTGGAGACTTGTGTACTGTCAATTGGTGGCCCAACAACAGACCCTGACAAACCTGCCTGTGCCTCAACACACCTATCCTCATGATCACTGTCTGTCTCAGTGACATCAGGTTCCCTGCTGTACTGAACCAGCCCCACCTCGGCACCTGTGAGAGGAAAACAGGAAACACACTTTAAGACCTGAACATGATGATGTCAGACCACATGCGCACATGCACACATGTGCACATGCACACATGCACACCTGCACACACACAAAAATACACTCCTCCCTAAAGCAGACACACACAACACCAGCAATCTCAAAACATACACAATAGCAGGTGATGGTGGGGTACAGTATCACAAGCAAAACAGTCATATCACACATGTTAGCATGCAGGACATGTGTTGCTCAACAGTATGCAGTGCAAGTGTAGACAGTCCTTGTTACTAACAGTATACATGGCTTTGATGCATGTGTTTTGTTATTAGGTCATGGGCCTCCCCCTGGAATACAATGCATACATGGACACAACATTGCTGTGCAGGTATTCAAAACTCTGTAATGGACTGTGCACCATAACTCACAGGTGTACATACCATAAAACAAAACTAAAAAACGCCAACGAAACCCTGTAAAATCATGACCAGAAACTATGAAAGCCAGCAAAAAATCCAGTAACTCCAATAAGTAAAATCCAATAAGATCGAAAATGAAAATGTAGTCATATGAAACTGTTTATTGTAAGCGCTTTCGGCAAGGACATTGCCTTGCCTTCATCAGACAAACAGTCCTAGCAAAACAACAGGTTCTTTTTATACTCTATTAGGCTAATTAAATCAATCAGCCTAATTAAAGAACAGCATGTTTAAAGTGAAATCAAAAATATATAAAATATAAAATATCAAATATAAGTCTCAGTACAAACACATTTGTTCCAAAATATACATTTCAAATTAACCATATATAAATATAAAAATGTGTGTATATGTATGTGTATAAATATTAAAATGGAGCACTTATTAAAATTCCGTAATGTGTAAATATACTGTTAGTTAAAGTTAGTTAGTTCCAAATGAGCGTAAGCATCTGTCCAAAAAAGAAAAATGCACAATATCTTAAAAATTAAATATTTATAGGTTCATAGGTTTATAGGTTCATACTAGGCTATCTGCCCAAGGGCATTTAGCCTGCCCAGCAGGTTTTTTTGTGGCTTTGCCACCCCTTTAGTTTGGAGGATACTATCATTATCTTGCTGCTGTGCCTCTGTCAAGCAGTGACACTGATGAGATGGGTATATCTGGGTATACCCACCACTCTTGAACAAAGCCAGCGTGCTCTGCCTCACATGTACCGGATTTTGTTCCACAGCATAGGAGTCTCTGGGTGATGTGAATCCCCCCCTCCACTATTAATTAATAACCATGTCAAAGTTTCTCCGCCCCCCTGTGTAGTTCTGAGGGATCTAGATTTTTTAAAACACACATATACATATTTTAATAGCAGTATGAATTTAGCATGAGCATAAGCATTGGATTTATATTTATCAGTGTTCAAATTTGCACAGATACTATAGTATATGGTTATTATTAATTTTTAAGATATTGTGCATTTTTCTTATTTTATTTTGGAACAAATGTGTTTGTACTGAGACTTATATTTGATATTTTATATTTTATATGTTTTTGATTTCACTTTAAACATGCTGTTCTTTAATTAGGCTGATTTAATTAGCCTAATAGAGTATAAAAAGAACCTGTTGTTTTGCTAGGACTGTTTGTCTGATGAAGGCAAGGCAACGTCCTTGCCGAAAGCGCTTACAATAAACAGTTTCATATGACTACATTTTCATTTTCGATCTTATTGGATTTTACTTATTGGAGTTACTGGATTTTTGCTGGCTTTCATAGTTTCTGGTCGTGATTTTACAAGGTGTACATACTATGGCTGGATGTGCATCCGTGTCAGATAGGTATCCAATGCTGATTATAGCCTCTGTGTCTTTAGCAAATAATTGTAGACACATTTTTAGCACATGCATGATGAGTATTCACACAACATCATCAGTGGTGCATGGATAATTGATGGAATACCCTTCGGCCACATACCCAATGTACAGTACTTATAGTGAGTGTAGATCATATTGTTACATGCCAGTGTCATCCATGACATGGCATGCTAAAACACAACTGCATATTTAAACACTTCACATACCCAGTGTGTGTCATATGACCTAGCCAATCAATAGCATCACAAGACATATATGTGTCAGTTGTGCAAATGGTGATTGGTATGCATATTGTTTAGAGGTGCATATGTGTGCACACACGCAGCCTTAAGGTGTATAGCAATGAAAGCTATGTGTAGTACTGTGGTTACAATAACTGAATGGGGTATAATACCATAGCTTCACCACCAACCTCTTCCTGCGCGTGGGTACTGCACGGCCCCAAATAATACCATACCAACAAAAGGACAAAACGGAGCCAGCAAACAGTGATCAATTAAACTGTATTAAATTTATAACATCACAGCAGAAAAAATACTCATACCGGTTTCGGCTGGTAAATTACACAGCCTTCATCAGTGTATCAAAAATCACAGTATTTCCTGCCTCTTAAATCTATAAGCATACATTCCCATTGGTGGAAACTTTATAAATATTCATTAAGTCCTGGAGGGAAAAGCCCACCCAGCTTAATGATCCACTTTTTTTCTTTTCTATTTAAAATCTCATGCCAACCAATTTTATTTCTGCGGTCACCCTGAATCACATCAATAATTGTAAATGAAAATAATGCTGATGGGTGTGACAACTGGTGCTTATACAATGCATTTGTAAGCTTTTTCTGTTTAATATTACTATAGTGTTCAGAGATGCGTAACCTTACACATCTGGAAGTCTGACCAATGTAAAATGCACCACATTTGCATGTGGCCATATAAATGGCTTGTCGCTACTACAGTTACAAAAGATATTAATATCAAAGACCTTTGAACAGTTGCGACTTGAAAATTCCTTGGTGGTACATATATATTTACAGTTTACACAATGTGGATCATTAAGCTGGGTGGGCTTTTCCCGGTATGAGTATTTTTTCTGCTGTGATGTTATAAATTTAATACAGTTTAATTGATCACTGTTTGCTGGCTCCGTTTTGTCCTTTTGTTGGTATGGTATTATTGGGGGGGGCAGACCCACCCAGGAAGAGGTTGGTGGTGAAGTTTTGACGTTTTTACTTCCTGCTGGGGTCGGTGATCCTGTTGCTGCAGCATGGTTTCATTGCAGCAGTCAATGCTTTAATGCCTTAACCGATTAGCATCATTGTCGGATTGTGGTGGATATATTCTCCATAGGAACTGGCCCTTTGGGTGTTGGAACACTCTTCAACCTTTTTTTAATGACAACTGGTGGATTCTCTTTTTTGTCAAGGGAGCGTGACTTTATACCTTATAGTGGATACGCCATTTTGTTTGGTAGCTGACTGGCAGGGTTCGTATGTTGAGGTTTTTTTTTTACCATTTAAGCGCACTTTTTACGTCGCCATTTTGTTTTGTTTGACTGACTGGGGTTCGTATGTTGAGGTTTTTTTACCATTTGCGACCATTACCTTTTACCGCATTTGTGTGGAACATACTTTTGCAGTTGAACATCGTCTGGTTCGTGGGATTTATATTGACTAATTTTGGTTTTTTTTGGGGACGGCCAACCACGTCATTGTGTATTACTGGGACTTATGTGCTCGTGTTACTTGTTGTTCGCGTCTCTGATTCAACAACACAAGGTGACTATCGGATTCTTCAAGGTATCTTTAAGAAGGGACGACATTATAATTCATCTTCCAATTGACTTAAATTACTTTAGGGATCTTTTTGGCCAAAGACTCATGGTTTCATGGTTTCTAACCCTTTGTATAACTATGTGAATATATATGCCTATTAGGGTAGTGTTCTGTATGTATATATATAAATGATTAGTGGGATATACTTATTCAACCATTTAATTTAGCCATTTTGGTGTTTATTTTTTTGTATGGGCAAGATTAGGTAATGATATAACTAGGTATCCACGCATTTATAGGTATAAATAGTGATATAGTGAGGTTTTTTTGTGTTTTTACCAGTATAGTACAAGTATGCATTATATATTCATGGATTGATGGATAATAATAATTATAATTCCTATAATTTTTCACATTTAAGTCCATTATATTTGCCACTCGACACAATACATAATACCATATATATATAACCTAATAGTTTGACTCAATAATGTGTGGAACCAATACCTTGTGGAACTGGAAGATCTATGATTTATTGTTTTTGAGTATTTGGTTATCATATTAATGCTTTGGCAGGATAATGTCATTACTTCAATATTAGTTTAGGATATTGTAGTAAAGTTAGGTTTTCTAGGTGTCTAGAAACAACATAAAAGGCACAACTATGTGATTTACAAAATATATGTGATTTATTTGTTTGGTTATACAAGCATTTGTCCATATTTGTTGTCCATATTTTGGTGTTTTCTTTTTTCTTTCTGTATGTACTAACAAACTATTTTCACTCCATGCATATTGACTACATATTTGGCATACCCATCATTTAAATATTAACAGGATTGGGGATGTAACAAACTTGTTCTAGTTATAGCCTAAACAACTATATTACATTAATTACATTCCATCATATCAGGACATTTTTGGAACATAGGGTCCATTGTTTTGTTTTGCATAAATATTGGTAATATTGATTTAATGATCCCTTTATCATTGTATTTTTATTTTGGTCAACATTATTATTTGGTGGTGGTTTAACAAGACAAGACTCATCTACAAATTTTTGATTTGATAGTAGATTTGCCTATTTACTATATTTTTTTGTTTAATATTTTTACCTGTAATAAGGTATGGGGTCTAATCTAATACTTCTTTAAGGGTTACATACTGATATATCCTGTTAATTGTGTTTATTATGTTTATTTGTGTTTTGGGTTACAGACACATGTGGGACCAATCCCACCCCGATTTTCAGTCATGTATATATATAGCATGCATCATAATCACCATTATAGACATGTAGTAGACCGGGTATATTCACCACACAAGCCCACTACAGTCCACATTAATGTAACAGTCAAGTGGTTGTCTTACAGGATGGATTAGACATTATTTATATTTTTGCTTATATTTATATAATGTGTAATATAGGAAGTATTTAAGTACCTTCCTTGGCGGTCATTTTTGTCCATAATTAGATATTGTATTTCTGTTGCTTTTATTATAAAGCGCCTTTATCTGAGGTACATGTATAGGTTTATAATTATTTTGTTTAGAATATATTAATATTATTGATACATCTATATGTGAATATTAATATATTAATATTTATATATGATCCTATATGGGCTTTACCATAAGATATGAGTCCTCATTTAGATTGATTAGCCTTAACCAGTTTGATTTTCATTTGAGCTTTGGTTATTTAAACCTGATCCACTCTTTACCTTTTGCTTTTTGCTGCATTTTTTATTTTCTCTTTTTTATTTTGGCTTTTTATTTTTGGCTTTTGTCGCTATAAGTGTATTTTCTCCTTTTTTGCATCAACACATACTTACTTATTAGTAGTAAGCTTTGGAGGACAGCTGGTGCTTGCTATATACCTTTTTATTACTTATCTTCTTATGTCGCGGTATCTTTTTTGACCATTATTATTAGCTACATAGTTTTGTTTTTAATTAATATTCCATTATGGATTTATCTAGTCTTCTATTTCTGGTTTAGTTACTGATCGAGAGGATTTTATGGTTTTTGGCCCAATCCAAATAATGATGTGATGTGAGTGGTGGTGGGGAACACTAACCTAACCCTGCCTCAATCAAGCCTATGATATGACCTGAATATCACTAAGGGCCACTATGAAGCCAATGTATGATGGCATCTTAACTTTCTTAAATGGGCAAGCAATATTGCACCCCTAGGGATTAAGAATAAGGATTATCTCAAGAATTGACGTTATCAGATGATAAACACACCATAAATAAAATATACAATGATACAACATGAATTTTGCAAATGATTTGTGGTTGAACCATATAAATATAGATAAGGGGCTGTCTGAAATCATGATTTTGGCAGATAAGTTAAAAAATTTGAACAGGAGCCTTCTTTGAAGGTAAATTGAATAAAAATTTGATGCTGAATTACGGTCACGTAAGATGAAAAAATTTAATAGAGACCAAGAGGATTATTCTCGGGGCAATCCATTCTCTTATCAATCTAAGCATGTGAGATTTAATAATCTCCCAATATCAGACAAAAAAAGGAAAAGACCCAGATCCATTTTGAGGAAGAGTAATCCAAATGTTACTTCATCATGGGATGATACATCATCAGGCACTGACAATGAATCCCTGACAGCAACAGGATCACCATTGCCCAAAAGAAGTCTCGGTAGCCCTTTTTAGAGCACATGCGGGGGGGGGCAAACAAACACCAAAAGAATACACAATGTACAGGGACTTTTGGAGTTGGCATTGGGGACTTGAATCCAAACACTGTTAATAATATTCTAAATCTGTCTGATTATGTTTTATCTGATCTACATGTGAAAATCTTGAATAAAGGCCTTAATTTTATTCCTGGTACCATCATTTCTGAAGATACATTTGCACAAGATTTGTCTAGTTTTTGTAGACTGATTAATTTGAAAATGTTTTTTGGAGATTCTGGTCTGGAGTTTGAAAAAGGGAAATTTACATATCATGCATCTAATTTCTCCCCACCTATGAATGCTGTGGTGCATCAATTTCAAAAGAGTGTTCTTAGGGATGTCCATTTTCATGGTTCCAGTTTGGCCTGGAAACATAACAATATGACTTTTAGGGAGAAGGAAGCCATGCTGAAACTTCAGAGAAACAAACAAATTGTGATTTCAACAGCAGACAAAGGTGGGGCAGTTGTAGTACAGAATTGGGATGATTATAATAGTGAGGCCCTCAGACAATTATCAGACACTAGATATTATAACCATATGCCCAATGACCCTGTACATAGGTTTGGTAAGTGTATTGAACTTTTCCTTAAAAATGCCTTGGACAGGGGTGTAATTTCCAAAGATACTTTATTTCAACTTACAATCAAGGATTGTAGCTCTCAATACATCTACTTCCTTCCGAAGGTGCACAAAAATCTTACACATCCACCGGGGAGACCCATAGTGTCTGGAAGAAAATATCTAACTGAACCCCTGTCTTTGTTTTTGACTAGACATCTCAAACCTTTGTTAGATTTTCTCCGGTCAAGATTGAACGATACTACAAGTTTTCTACAAATCATATCTGATGCCCAGTTGGAAGAAGATTGGTATTTATGTACGCTTGACGTATGCGCTTTATATACCAATATCCCACAAGCTGGGGCCTTGGCCTTGGCTTATTGGTTGGAATACTCAGGTCTGTATGACCCAACATTCAATGAATTCCTAGTAGACATGGCTAGATATGTCCTGACTTGCAATGTTTTTTATTATAAAAACGATTGCTATTGGCAAATCATAAGAATGGCTATGGGGGGGCTTTTGCCCCATATATGCTGATCTTTTCATGGCCTATGTCGAAACAAAGTTAATTTATGATTCCACCAGAAATATTTTTCTTCAAGAAATGGATATTTGGAGACGATATCTTGATGATATCTGGCTAGTGTGGAGAGGTACTGAGTCTAGTTTGTTGGCTTTTGTAGAATATTTGAACAACAATGAATGGGGTCTAGGGTTTACGGAACAGCATGATACCCATAAGATGATTTTTTTGGATGTGGTTATACGGAAACTCTCTGATGGTACACTTGAGAGTGAGACTCATAGGAAATTCCCTCAGTACAATTCATTGTTGCATGCTACAAGTTTTCATGCTCCACACATAGCCAATAACATCCCGAAATCCCAATTCATCAGGACCAAACGGATATGTTCGCAACATTCAACATATCATAAAAATTCGGAGGACCTTAGACATAGGTTTAAGCAAAGAGGCTACAAGGCAGGGGTTGTAACAAATGCTATGAGGCAGGTACAAGGCATGGAGCGTAGTCAGTTACTCCAATATAAGGATAAGGACAAGGTTAATACATCACCCAAACCACTCAGACTTACAACAACTTATGGGAGAAACACCATTGGTTTTGTTAATATTGTACAGCGTCATTGGAATATTTTGCAGAGTGATCCAGATGTTGCCAGGATTATCCCTGAGAAATGTATGTATTCATACAGAAATGGTAAAAACCTGAAATCGTATTTCAACCATTACAAAACCAGTGATATGAGAGGCAGGAATAAAATACAAACTACTATTTCTGGACATAGTCTGTATGGTTGTTTTCCCTGTGGACATTGTGTAAACTGTAAATATATATGTACCACCAAGGAATTTTCAAGTCGCAACTGTTCAAAGGTCTTTGATATTAATATCTTTTGTAACTGTAGTAGCGATTGGGCCATTTATATGGCCACATGCAAATGTGGTGCATTTTACATTGGTCAGACTTCCAGATGTGTAAGGTTACGCATCTCTGAACACTATAGTAATATTAAACAGAAAAAGCTTACAAATGCATTGTATAAGCACCAGTTGTCACACCCATCAGCATTATTTTCATTTACAATTATTGATGTGATTCAGGGTGACCGCAGAAATAAAATTGGTTGGCATGAGATTTTAAATAGAAAAGAAAAAAAGTGGATCATTAAGCTGGGTGGGCTTTTCCCTCCAGGACTTAATGAATATTTATAAAGTTTCCACCAATGGGAATGTATGCTTATAGATTTAAGAGGCAGGAAATACTGTAATTTTGGATACACTGATGAAAGGCTGTGTAATTTACCAGCCGAAACCGGTATGAGTATTTTTTCTGCTGTGATGTTATAAATTTAATACAGTTTAATTGATCACTGTTTGCTGGCTCCGTTTTGTCCTTTTGTTGGTATAATACCATAGGTCATCATCATGAACCATCATGTGGTCACTCAAGGCTACAAATGTTTCCCAAACCAGCACTAATCATGCTGTACCGGAACTGTACTACCTTGGCTACATTCACCATTTCACAACCAGTTGTTACATGAGTTTATAAGGAGGCCAATAAGGAGCATTCCCTGTCATGAATGTGTAGTGTGTTGCAGAGTGTTTAAATGTCCCATGATAGGCCTCTACCCCATCAGGTATATTATGTGTAATGTGTGGATGAGATTTTGAATACTGGAGTGTGTCTTTACAAAGGGTTTGGGAATCCTTTATGTGTAGCATGTTAAAATGGTCTGTGTATGACATAGATGCATATGTTATGTGCATGTTGAGTATCAACTGTGCCTATCCAATCGTCACTACAGTCTAGCCACATTTGTTTGAGATGGTCTGGTATTGCATGTGTTTGAGGCAGCTAATCACATTAGTGAGATGTACGTGGTCTTACACCAAACATGCACAGCATGCATTATGGGTAGGTGTGTTACATGTGTACATGGCCTACACCTTAACTATGACATGCACTTTTTATTTACAATAATAAATGTAGAACACACTCACCAGCATCTGTCTACTGCCTTGCTGTCACCCCAGAGGGACCTATATAGAGATGAGACAGTTTGTCAGTGGCCAAAACTGTGGCATTGCTACTGTGTGTTTGCAATCTTACAGTACAACAGTTTACATTCACAGGGCTACAGATTATGTTCCAAATGATCAGTATTGCACAAGAACAGGCCCCACATCTTTTAACGACACACTCCACATCTCACATATGCATGATCTATCCATACAGATATCAATAGTCTACAGATATGCCATGTTACCTGCATGCTCCATGTGTGCTTGCTGGGTGGCTCCAACCTCCATCATGGTGTATGTCTGCTGCTGTTGTTGGGCAGGTGCCACCAGGCTCAGGAGCAACTCCTCCACTCTGGTGAGGGGGGGATGGATATTAACACCACCTCCTGTTGCAAGCTGTTGTCTCTGCACATCAGCAGCATGTTGACAGACATGTCTGAGAAGATCACTGCAGTGGTGACATACCTGCTATGTCCAGTTATGCAGGCCTACCTCATTTACCCTGCGGACAACATCTTGCCACATTGCAGTATGCTCCTGCTGATCCTGGCTGGTTCGTGAGAACATGAGACTGAAGTGCTGAATCATACTGCTAGTAATTATATCATCTTCAGCACTACTGTAACTGGGATTCCTGCGATGCGCTATGATCCCTGGAAGACATAAATATGAAAATATGTCTGAGCAAGTCATATGGCACATTTAACATTATACAGTACAGATATCACTGAACTGCCATATATAGCAACCTATTAGCTAACCGAGAATGAAATACTTTAACTGCCACTTATCACTGCTCACCCCACAACTGCTTGAAAGTGCCTGGCTCACTCTCTATCTAATGAACCATGTTCTGCACAGCAACAAAATAAAATCACTATGTAAGACTATACAAGAGTACCTGGCACACTGTATGCAACACGATGCACCACCTAGCCACAGCAGATATACATCAAGCTGATGTGTAAATACATATATCATCCATGACAATGAGTGTAAGGTCCAGTAAATGTATTACTATTATACCACACAATTTTTTAATGGCAAACCCATGGCCAAAATATATGCACAATTGGGAATATAGGTCGCATACTGCTGTAGTACACTATGAATGTTGCTAGATACGCAGTTATATGTTTTACCACACATATGTCAAAGGACATGTTACAGACATACCCACACACACATCAGACATAATTACAGGACACAAAGGTATGACAAATCAGATAAGCTTTCAGTGTGTAGTATACAGTACTGTGTGTCAGTATTTACACAACCTTAATCTTGAGAAATGTAATCTGTGATGAATACAGGGACCATACAAAACAGTGGATGCAAGCAATGTGGACATACACCATACTTTGCTATACAGGCTCAGAGCTTCAAGTAGTACTACAGTACACACAGGATTTGGATTCAACATCAGTACCAATCAATAATCATAGATGTAGTGCTTTAGCCTCCAATGACACACCCTAGTTAAAACCAAGGGACTTAATCACACAAGAGTTCATGGAGCATGCAGAGATCACATGTTGGAGAGTTTATCAAACCAAATGGTTGGAGACGAAAGCGCTTGATTTATTGGATGTATCTGATTTATTTTTATTTGTTAAGTTAAAGTTCTCTTTTTTAAGTACTTCTTAGTTGTTTTTTCTTTTTTTTTGATTTTTTTATCTTTCTTCATCTCGTTGCAGCTGAGGCCGTTTTTTTGGATTGTGTTTTGTTTTTTGGTCTTTAAAAGTTTGAAGTATTCACAAACACATTGACCATCACAGTCAGTCAAAAGTACAGAGAATCTATTGCAACAAGTAGATGTAGGTGTGTATGAGTATATATAACTATATATATATATATATATATATATATAT
Source organism: Protopterus annectens (assembly GCF_019279795.1). Classification (NCBI taxonomy): domain Eukaryota; kingdom Metazoa; phylum Chordata; order Ceratodontiformes; family Protopteridae; genus Protopterus; species Protopterus annectens. The sequence continues at coordinate 793,007,626 of NC_056741.1, read as the reverse complement.
ATATATATATATATATACACATATACACATCCATTGGTGTACATATACATATATATGTAGGCACATATACATTTCAACTTTCATAGTGAGAATATCAATTATACAAAGGATGTGAGGTGTACAGTAATGTAATAAAATTGCACAGTCTTGGGATAAATGCATTGAAGTTGTTCACATCCCAGGTAGCTTTAGTAGGCCTCACTGGCTTCAACATTGCAAACTGAACAAACCACCCATAGTGTTTAACCACCACATGTCATATACCAGCACTGTATGCTGTCTTGTTTATCACACACTAAAACCTACATACAAATATGCGCATACTAACCTTCACCAACATATATATCTCCACCCTTCAGAAACAGTTGCAATATGTCCCCTGCTCTATGCACATATACAGATGTGAATATATATGACACATATATATTTCTCCATATGTGTGTGGCATGCACACACAAGGTCAACACTGTTGTAAGTCCCTGGACCTCACAGCTGAACTGTTGGGCCTTGCTGCAACACAAACAGGTGCCACATATGAACACACACTAACATTAGGGGGGGTATATATGGCTACAAATGCTAGATAAGCATACTAGACTGCTAAAGCAGTTGCCAGTGCTAGGCTACACTTTAATATGACTATCATGCATGCATTGTTCTGTGACATCCATGTTTATATAATGTCAGCGCTAAGCCCCCCAACAGCTATTGGCCACACTACTGTACAGAACACAGATAACACGGATCAGATCTTTGACATTTAATGCTGAGCTACACATTTCACAGGTATGTCCCACTGCCCACAGGTACACACTGTATTGTCCATAGCAGTAGTTAAGCAGAACATCTATGCATCAATAAGTACTGCTGCCACATATGAATGGTTCACATTATGTAGACTATTCTTCAATAACATCTGCTACATGCCAGTAAATACATATGTGTCACATACCTTTCCTTTGTATGATTTGATAATATATGTTTTTCTTTTTCCTTTTTTCTGTCTCTGTCTCTCTCTCTCTCTCTGTCAGTCTCTGCAATAGAGTGATTGAGTTTGTTGGCAGAGATTGCAGCCTGCTTTTGTAGGTATTTGCACATGATCATGTGATGGCCTCTGCACCAATTAGTGGTCACCATTTGCTAATTGCATGCAGCCTGCTGTGTAGTAATTGCAGTAATCACTGTCATAGCAACCCAGTATTATAAATTGCTAACTCAGGTAGGCGTGGCCCTTTCAGCTTTCCAAGATGGAGAGCATCCTTGGTTGGTATAGTTCTTATATCAGAAGCCAGGGGTGTAGCCAGAGATTTACATTTTGTACTCAGATTTAATGTTGCTGCTTCCAATACCCACTTGTCAGTGTAGAAATGTACTCACCCCTCAAAATGCTACCCCACGATACATGGAAATATGTACTTTCTTTTCAACTTTTACAATTAACTGCCATACAAAGCTAGTTATTGAGATCGATTCCTTTGGCACAAGAATTGTTTGTGAACTGCTATACTGTGAATATTCGTTTACTCAGTTCTAAACAGTTTGTGCTTTTTTAGTGTTGACATTAGCACAAGCTGCTCAGAAAAACTGGACACATGTCAGTACTGTGAGTATGCTTACCTACATCCTTGGTAGACCCTGCACACACAGGTATATTCTACATTTGGGTAGGGGTGCAGAAGTACAGAGAGCGTAAGTATTATTGTGTGGATTTTATCTTGCTGGACTTACAGGGTTGCTGTGTACATGTTAGTTTATCAAGGCAAGTAGTCTGTCTGAGTAACTCCCAACTGTGGACCTATCCACATGGTAGCCAGAGATTAGCCTGTTATTTTTTGTCTGTGCACCATACAGGTCTTTTCAGCAGTAGAGCAATGGTATTGTTACAGTTGGTTGCTACCAGTACATGGCTACATCCATTTGTATTTCAGTGTTGTATTCCTACATAAGGGTATGCTTCCAAAACTCCTTCCAAAGCTATTTGCACAGTGTGTAACAGCAGAAAGGCTGATATGCCTCTGTGTTTCTTCCTCTGCCAGACCTCTCAAACACTCAGGTACATATTTGAACAGACTCAGGGAAAAGTAAAGAAAAAGTCAGGGACACCTTTAAAATATTAGTGCCATTAAGTTGAAACATTGAGAGAATCACAGCATATGAATTAATACACCTTTTCTGAAGTAAAAGAAGTGTCTAACTCTTAATTATTGTCATTATTCATTAAGTGTAATTCACCACCTTTCTGCCCAAAGTCAGTAGTTTTAGGAGGGATTCAGAGGGACAGAGCTAAAATTTGTGTCAAAATCTGGGACATCCCTGATAATTAGGGACAGTTGGGAGGTATGGCCTCTGCCCTAAACAGATATGCCAGTGTTTGTCCTGCTGTGATACTGTGTGGGGTTGTAAAGTGATGGTGTAACATTATTTCCTACTAGAATGGCTGCTTCTCTTATCACAGTCATGTAATGTAATCCCACAACAATTGTTGGTAAAGATCCACAGAACAAGTTGTATGGTATGGCATTCCTATTTTTCCTTTACATTCACTCATTCTGATGCATGATATATTTATTTCAGCACCAACTTCTTATATATCTACCGTGGCTTAGTGGTACTTCATGTTGTGTAGTGTGTACAAGGTCCGGAGTTTGAGACTGACAGAGGTGTTTTATTTTGCTCCTGAGCAGAACAAGGGCCCTCACATACAGAGTGACTAAAGCACTTTTAAGCAGTTGTAAGTGGGTTTTCGCGATGCTTAACAATGCTTAGCTAAGTGCAAACAAGCGCACAGTCAAGCAAACCCGCTAACAACTGCTTAATAGTGCTTACTCCCACTAATCCCCGCACGCATTTCTTTGAAAGAAAAGAAAAATGGGGAGATAGGAAAGTGGTGAAAAAGGGGCACAAACAGAGAAAGACAGTATGAAAAATAGCTCGGGATGTGCAGGACGGATGTAGGGAAGGTCCATAGCTGCTCATTTCTTTAAAAGCAACAGCTGTGCATATGGAATAAATTTGGAGGTAGATATGAAACCTTCAACCCCTGAGAGAGGGGTGAGGACAACAAAATATGTTGTAATGCCAATTAAATTACATTTTATGTGTCCAGTGAACATGTGTGCAAAATGGGTAGCTATGTATGGGGCGTAATTTTTTGGGGGGGAGCAGATTGCCCTTTTTTTTCAGGTGAGAGTGGAATGTGGGGTAGGGGAAGTAGGTATATTTGGGGAGGTAGGTTGGGGAGGTAAACAGACAAGACAAACAAGACGCATACAGGGGCTGTATATGACACGTGGTGGGTAAACACATTTGACGGAGAGGGATGTTTGTAAATCGCAAGTCCATGAGCCCACAGATGGAAACAGTGGGACTGAGGTCCCCACCCATGGGCAGTCACCACTGCACCTTCACAGCCCAGAGGGTGGCTGTGCTGGGGGCTGTGTAGGAGGGGCAGGCTGACCCGGGAGTTGCGCCACTCATGCCTCAAGCTGGCGTAGAGGTTCTGCAACAGAACATTCAATCTCTCTACGCACCACAGCCCGGACCATTCAAAGGGTGATAGGTGGCCCTCTTCTGCCCACGCTTGCATGGGGGGCCAAGCCCCATCCCCTGCAGTGCTTCCACCCAAAGGTGGCACAGGGCCAATGGAGGAGGAGGTCCCAGGCTGGGCACCAGACCTGCTGGTGCCAGGTGCCATGGCCAGCTGAGGTGGGACAGGTGGGTCCACTGGGACCTGCATTCCCATACGAACTATGTTTTGGAGAGTTTAATAAAGATATGGGTTAGTAACAGTTAACAGCATTCCCAATTAGTTATAACAGCATGCAGAAGTATTCCCATTAACCCAACACACCAGATTTTCAACAGTTGAAAAGTAAGCATAACACATGCATATATAGAACAATAGTGGACATTACAACAGTATGCAGGTTGAATTGATGGGAACAGGCTACCAATATTATGGTATTTTAACAGGGCACATGCATAGAAATAAATGCAACTATTTATAAACCAATAGGACATATGTCCCAACAAATGTTTTGAGATTAGACATACCGATTGAGGTGTAGAATTGCATGTTTTATGCACATATAGTAGGGTGGAAAAAGATAGCTCAATTAACAACTTATATATCCTTCTAATTTTCACTAAATTCCTATTAACTGCAGTGATATGTCCCTTACATGTATTATTACACTACCCAATGTCCTTATATTGTGCAATTGGATTTTGCTAGATCATTATATACATGAACTGTATCTTACATACAAACTGTCCAAGATGCAGATGTTACTGCTACATATTTTGAAAGTTGCTCACACACACTACTGCTAAGATGGTACACTAACAGCTCTACTTTCATATAATTATCTAGATATGTTCAGGTGAAAGTATCAGTTATATGTTAACAGCTCCCTACATTTCTGGCAGCACACTGACATTTCTGAGGAACACAATACCAAGCTACTCATGTGCCAGATTAACCTGTACATGCTGGGCATGAACCAACAGTTGAGGGCTGTAAATATGCATAAAACCTACTGGCACTGCCTTCATCCACATTATATGGGCCTACCCAAGTGTGGGTTAACACTGCTTAATACAACAGTACTATTTGTAAAATGTAACAGTACAACAACATATCAAAGAAAATGACACAGACGCACTCCAGGAATTATACATTTATTAAAGGATTATTACACCTTTATTTATTGGGTTAAAACACTTTTTGAAGGCTCTCTCATTTATTTTATATAACAGTACATGCAGAATAATTACTAACCTGCCTGATGACACAGCCTTTGCAACCTATCTTCATGGGCTTGCTGATTCATAGACTGGACACCTGCAGCTCTGAAGTAAATGCAGTGATACTGAGGCATACCTATCCATAGTATAGACAAGCATAGCAATTCTTAACTACTTAATACAATAGCTACTTACTCAGTACTGGGGCATTAGGCATCGCATGAGATTCCTGGATCCACTGGTCCAGTTGATCCTCCTTACATCGCTTCAGGTCAGCATAATGGTGCCTGACTTGCTCACCAGTCCGAGGAACACCAGTGGCACTGGTGAGATCACGAGCAAGACTGTTCCAGGCCTCCGTTTTATATTGGGTGCCCCGCAGGAGTCTTTCCTCATGATTGTGGACAAGGAGCCAAACCATTACTTTGGACTTCTCAATGCCCCAGCGTTGCGCTCAAAATCGAGTGCCTTCTCCAACACCAGCCATGCTGACTGCAGAAGGGAGCTACAACCAGTTATGGCAAGTATTCCCGCCTGTGGAGCTTAAATATGCCTCATTTCCCACACTTATTTGTGATTGGCCAGTTTTGAAAAAACTCAGCTGTAGGCACACCTGCTTAGCTGATGTTGGCAATGTTTAAAATTTCTTTGATAGATATATGTTTGTTGAAAGTGCATGGTTATGAAATGCTGTCATGGTTTAGTGGTTATGTATTGTGACTATAGTGCACAGTATCCTGAGTTCGAGCCCTAATCACTGCTTTTTATTTTCCTACTGGCCAGACCTGAATGGTTAAGGTACAGAAAAGGAGGTGTGGCCATGTTTAGCCGACTTTGCTCAACTTTGCCCAACTTTGCCCAACGTTGCCTAACATTGCCCGACATTGCGCTGGTTAGCGCGGTGCGCAGATACACACAAATACATTGTAGTTGCGCTGGTTGGCGTGGTGCGCAGCTGCTTGCAAAGGCATTGCGCTTGGTAATGCGGTGCTCAGCTACGAGCAATTGGATTTAAATATGCTCAATACTGGTAAAATGTGCTTAGCAGTGCTTTATAGTACTTAAAATAAGTTACTCATGCCTCAGAATGCATAACCATTTCACCTTCATATATATATATATATATATATATATATATATATATATATATATATATATATATATATATATATATATATATATATATATATATATATATATATATATAATTCGTTCAGTACGACATATAACATTTGAATGCTTTTTACAAACCTTATACATGATAAATGTCAGGAAATATTTTTGTATACAGATTTCCAAGAGAAAATGGATCGTGCAGTATTGGGACTCGAACCGGGAATGCCTCCTCTTTGTGTGAAGGCTCTAATCACAACGCTATTGCTATTTTGCTTAATTTGCATATATTTTTCTTATTATGCTCTTCAGTGTCTAAGCTGCTAACTGTAGCTAAGCAATAGGCAAACCCGCGCAAACACGCACAAATACGGGCAGCTATATTGGAAATAAAACAAAAAAAATAATAATTTCTTTTAATTTTTAAATTTGTACGAGGTTTAAAATATGGGGAGTGTAGTGCTACAATGTGCACATGTGAGCAGACTCGCTCATGTAACTCGACATTTCTCAAGTTTCGTCATTGCAGGGGTGTGGATTTTTGGACTGCTCGGCAGTCCGACACACCCCCTACACTCGCCCACACTCCATGTAAGCTTTAGAGTTGAGGCAGCACGCCCTCATTAATATGCATGGCGCACTGCCATCATACTCTTAGACTGGCACTTTTGTGTAAGACTAATCTAGTCTTACATGGAAGATTAGTAAATCCTGGGGAATGACTGAAGGAAAATAATGGGATAAGTACCATGTGCCTGCGTGGGTACAGTTATTGGCACCTTTTATTCGTCATGAATTTTCACAAATTAAATTCATAGCTGCTTTTTCCTGTTATTGATGGGGGTAGGAGTTGACAAGCATGAAAACAACATTGGTAAAAGAGTTTTCCAGCAATAGAGTCACAGCAGTGAAGTATGTTTAATATAAATGCATAATAATGTGCCCCAGAAAAGTGTGCTTTTTGAAATTTGCAGACATTTATTTTATAACCCACTATAATGATGTAAATGTTTGTGGGATAAAGTTATAAACTAATATATATGACTGAGCCACACTTCCACATTTTGAGCATTGGTTATAAAATTGTCAGTTATAATAAAAGATCATATTCTAGTATGTGTATGATAATCCCAAGAATCAGTTTCCCTATGGCTTCTCTGAATTTTTTTGTGGAAAAGATAGACATTTTTTAAAACTAGAATGAAAATAATTCATTTTGTTCCCGTTTAAATAACACTAGTTATAAAATAAGGAAATAAGGGCAAGAAATAGCCTAGCCCCTAGATATTTAAATTTTGTTAGCTGTTCAAGATTGACTGAATGAATTCATTGATTTGTTAGCCTAAGTACACAGTTTTTGATCAGGAAGTACCAAAAAGGAAAATTGTTGGTTTTATGAAATTTACTGTAAGTTATTCTAAACTAAAATGAAGACAAAATGAATATCATGGAATGGGTGTCAAAGCTTCTAATGAAGGATATCAGATGTGCAGATGCGGAGATAGGAATTTAAGTTTTAAGGGGTGATTAAAAAGATAAAGACTAGCAACCAAAAAACTCTGAGTGGAGGTAGAGAGAGAGAGAGTACTTTTCCAAGCTGTACTCTGACTATGTGGAAGAAAAGAGAGTTGTTAATCCAGTGAAGAACAGATTTGTCAGGAGCAAGGATAAAAAGCTCATATTGGAAGAGGCAATGGAAGATAGATTCAAAGACTTGTAAGGCCTACAAAAACACATTTGGCGTTTACTGTTATCCATTCCCTTGTATATTGTGCTATTAATAAGAGTAGGCCAAGTGTTGTATTTTTGTGTTTTCTGAAGACATGTTGTATATCAGCAGGCAGGCCAAGGATGACATGTAGACTATGACTTGACAAAGTTACAGTTTCATATTGTTTAGATATTGAGGACAGAAACTAAGTCTGATGTTATCAAAATTTAAGGGCCGGGGCATTTTAGGAGAGACCACCTGTGGTCGACATCCATAAATCTGAAACAAAGAAGCACCAAAGACAAGAGTGGTGTTATACAGTGCATCAGTGACAGATAAGTAAATTAGTCACATGCTTTCAGGAACCTAGAATGAAAGCTATATGTTCTGGGCTTACCATGATTAAGTAGCTTCTTTAGTGACTTGCTGGTAATTTTGAGTGACTTTGACTAACAGGAAAATGAGGAAAGTATGTCAATGTCAAGGAAGAAGCCATCTAGTTGTAACACTTGAGACAGACCCGTCTGGCAGATGACAAGCATTACAGGACATCATACTGGGTGTTCTCAAAACCAGAAGAACCTTTTCTTCTTCTTAAAAATACTGGGGAATCTTGGTGTTCCAGCTGGTGTCCACCATGGCTTTGAAGCACATCCATCAGTCTTCTGGAAGCAGGGAAAGATGGTTTGAAGACTCTTCCTTATGTTGCCTTGCTGGTGCAGGTAATGGATGGACTAAATACCTGATATTTCTTCCTCTCAGCATGGGATTTATGGTTCTTTTCCAGAATAAGACCCACACATCTACTCTTAAATTCAAAGATATTCTCTGCTGTCTTAAAACAGATAATTTGAAGGATGGAAAAGAATCCCATAGAATAGCTATGATAAGCAATGTCTAGAGCACATGAAGAATTTACTTTCATCATATTTATATGAACCACCAAAAGAAATTTCATGTAGTTAGGAGTCTGTGAGGATTTAGGAATGGCAGCAGTTTGCTTAATGGACTTGAACATTGTGATATAAACCAACACTGACAGTCATCTGTCCAGTCTCCCAGTTAACCAGACAAAACTACTTGGTGTCACAATAGACAACAACTTAACATTCAGCAAACACATATCACTCACAACTAAGAAACTTCACATCAAACTTGGTGCTCTATATAGGGCCAAACCTTACCTTTCTCAAAACGCCAGCCAGATCCCACCTCCTATCTACTCTCCTCTACTGTTCTCAACTTTTCACTAACCTGCGCATGTCTGACTTACATCTACTTGATACCTGCTATAATAAATAGCAACATTTGCTGATAAAATACCCAACAGGACTCATTGTTGCCTTGCTCTTCAAAAACTACAGTAGCTTGAATTTCCCAGTCTGCTATTACTCAATCAACTCACCACTGCCCACTCCATTATCTACAAACCGGAAAACTGCCCTGCACTCTCCAACCTAGTGCAACTAAATACCAATCCCAGGACCCTTAGATCATCTGCTAATCTTATACTTAAGGTAACTAAGTCCTATAATTGCTCTGGCGACTGTCTCTTCTCCTTCAAAGTAACCAAACAGTGGAATCTATTACCCCAGAATATCCTAGAAAACACAGATAGTCATAGCTTCAAACAGCTCCTAAAGGAATACTTTACTCAACAATGGCTATGCTCCTGTAATACTCCTGGTTAGTTTCCTATTCCATTATTTTCTGCTATCTTCTTGTCTTCTACCAAATGAAAACAACACAATGGTTATATATCTAATGATTTTCATATTACCGTCTGCAGTAAGGCTTAGGAAATGTAATATTTTCTGTTTTTACATTCCCTTTTTGTAAATTGTGATTGTTGTCAACTGTTAAACTTTTTTTTATATTGTTTGTAAGTCTTTTTTCTAACAATTTTGTAATATTTCTGTACTATTATAGAGCTTTTCTCCACAGGTCTCTGCTACTTGCCCAACCAGAGTCTATCCGGTTAACAAATGTAAAATAAAATAAATAAATAAATTAGTGTTTCACACCGTACACCTCAATAACATGTATGTTCTCAGATGTGAAAATATGAACATGAATATGAAAATATGAATAATAAATGACAAAGATTAACTTCTCCACTGCAGGGCATCCTAGACTAATAATCTTAGTGTTATTTAGTTAATAATTCCTTGTCGTTTCTAATGCTGCCCTTTATTATTTAGTAAGTCACTTAGTTAAAGAAGACAGACCCAAGAAAGTTCTGGACACCATAAGGAGGTATGGGTGTGAACTGGAAGAATACAAAAATGGAGTTACTGAATTAAAAACATTGTAAAACAGTAATATGAGTTTACTGACCCTCTCACTTCACACAGAACACCACTGTTATGTGCACAAATGCAAATGGAAATGGATGTCCTACTAACCTCAGGGTTAAACAAGGCCTGATTATCATTATTTTATTATATTATTACTATTACTCCTGCCTTGTGTAACAGACTAGTCCCTTTCACACAGTCCGCCATCTTATTCTCCTCATTCCATAGACTTTTCACTTCAACAATCTGTAAGTCTTTTCCTTTATCCTAGCTTCCTCCTGTCAAGACCCATTGATCTGAAGTAGCTCTCAAACACACACACACACACACACACACACACACACACACACACACACACACACACACACACACACACACACACACACACACACATGCACGCGCACACACACACACACACACACACACACACACACACACACACACACACACACACACACACACACACACACACACACTCTTATTAGTTCATCCTAGGATTTGACTATAGTCTACTAAATGATGCAGTCCCACTTAAAAAAAAACTGTCACACATCTGTCTATTCCTGCTTCCCTGCATTTGCTGTTGTCTATATCATGTCTGACTGAAAGTGTTTCATCAAAAATGGGGTATTTTTTGACCCTACTGCCTGATGACCATCAGGCCCTCCCTCAGCCAAATGGCCCATTTATCACCAAGGAAAGCAAGACTGCAGTGGATTCATCTAGCATCCTGTGCAGTTCTCCAGTCTGGCTAGTGAACAAGGAACCTTCCTTTCTTTGTATGCTCCTCAACTCTAAATGAGGAAAAACAGAAAAAAAAGGATAGTTCCCCGATCTGGTTATTGCACCTCCTGAGCAGGCCAGCAAGAAAAATCCCTGTCCTCTATCTGCATGTGATCCTCAACTCAAAGTGGGCAGCAAAAAAAAAAAGTGTATCAGACTTCTTGCTACATTTGAAGAAGCAGATCGCTAGAAGTTATACAACACATACATTGATTATTCATTTCAGTACCAGCATTCAGAAATACTGGTACAGAAATGAATGCTGGTACTTTACTGTTATCTACTGCCATCTCCCTATCATCCCCCCAATACCTTGTACCTGGAGTGGCTGCCCCTTCACCCCACACTAGCTATGCTTTTGAGGGATGAACCATCAATGAGGCAACCATCGGGGTGGTTCAAGTTTTCTACTTTAAGTTTGACAACCGTGCATGCTTGT
>NC_056741.1:792961537-792991537 GCF_019279795.1 Protopterus annectens | reverse complement strand
GTGCTCTCTTCAGTTTTAAACCATGTCTCAGTGAAATCACAAATATCAGCATTCTCTAGCATGAAGAGAACTTCTAGTGAGTGGAGTTTTTTGTTTAGACTCAGCATTGAGCAGTAACACTTTTAGATTTTCTCAGTTTTAATTTGTTATGTTGAAAGTACTTTCAGTTTGATCTTGCCTAAAAAGTGTTTTAGCTAGTATTTTGAAAGCCTAGAAGGGAGAGATACAGACCATCTCTAACAAAGCAGCTTGGTCTGGTGACCATCTCCTTCCACGCTGACAAATATTGCACCCCCTTAGAATGACACCAGAAACTAAGCCAATTATTTAAGTCAATCATCTTTTGTTCGTATTGTGGCATCATCCTTGGAGAAGGTAAAATGCTGCTCAGTGCTAGGCTCATACCAGCCTGCGACACATATTCTGAGAGCTCCATGATGTCTTTCTTCATATAGTCTAGGGAGGTATACCGCAGGTCATTTACACCCACATGGACTATGACCTGACTGTGTGCATAATGGGTGGATCTTAGTCACTGATAAACAACTGACAATGACTTTCTCCTTACTCAGCCTGGTGAGAGGGACATCAGTGTGTCTACCAATGGAGTCTTCAATGGCCAAAATGTTGGATTGTGAGATAGCTTGCCTTATGGGCTTAGAAGTAGAGGCTCCATGAGATGTGGCTGTATGTGTTGATGTGGGTGTTGTTTTGAAAGAGTGCATTAGGGACTGTTGAGAGTATTTGTTGTTTGTACTTAGTTTAGGACGTCTTTGGGGGTTTAGAAAGGTTACAGTTAAGTGCTTCAGCATATGTAGGTTTATATTTCTGCTTTGAATTGTGTGTGATGGATGCACCATGTGTACTATTGACAACCTTATTCACAATAGGAGTACTTTTATTTGAGAGCTTTGTGTCCAGTGACATTACCATATGGGTGACATTACCATATCAGTTTGTTTGAGATTTAACTGGTTGCCGATAAACATGAGGCAATTTCTGCATTGCCTCGGGATGCCCATATCCACCAAGCTGGTAACAGAGATAGTGGGAAAGATCATATCCATGGCAACAGACCCTTTTTTATTGAATTGACAGTTGAAGTGAGAATATAAAGCAATGTCTAGAGGCAGTGCTTGTCACTGCAAACTAGTTGTCCTTTATGCAGTTGTGCTTTTACAGGAAAAATATCACTCAAGGTGTCTGTGTCTATACAGGGCACTGCCAAACATTTAAGGGAATCTAATAAGTAGACCCTGATGATTTATGGATGAAGTATTTAGTCAGATATTCCGAAGTTAGAAACAAATCAAGCAGTACTTACTGAAAATAAAGAATTAGCTTTTCAAGAATGATGAAAAGAGGAGAGTCACATGAATGGCTACTGCCTGGCTGCTACTAGTGCTGGTCTCAACACAGCTTCACTCTGCTAGGATATAATGTTCCTTTGCTTCTTCTCTCACCAGAAGCAAAACATTAGCACCAATCCCATGATGACAAGCAGGCCACAGCCTATTTGGTGATTCACAGTTTTGTCCCAGATGATGCAAGAGTCTGTAGGCTTGTTGTAGCCTTTTCCTGATAGATGACTTGAACAGCAACCAGACCAATCAGGAAGGGCAAGCACAGCCACTCACTTCCTAACCAGAAATAATCTGGAATCAATGCACTCTGCTCCTTCTCTTACCAGGAGCAGAATATAAGCACAGATTCCAAGCTAGCACCTATGAAGCAGTTTTCAGGCCTTATGGTGATCAGCAGTCTCCAGGAAATAATGTCCCTATGCTCCTTCTCTCACCAAGAGTAAAACAGAAGCACTAATTCCAACATGACTATTGAGGGGAAGAATGTGGGCACTCCAATAATTGGTGGTCTTGGAGTAGATGTTGCAGATTTTAAAGGTAAGGTGGAAAATGGATTAATATCCTAAAAGCTGCAGTGTTCACTAAGCAGTTAGATATGAAAGAGGGGGTAACTAAGCTTTAGCTATCTAAGTGGAGAGCCACTAATTTTAAAATAGCAAGATAGATTGGAAGAGGGTGGTTACTTTGTATTCTGGTTCTATGGAATACAGTGGGATGGCCAATAAATTGAAATAGTTGAAGGGGTGTGATTTTACAAAATGATAATTTTGTGCTTACTCGCAACAGCTAATGAAAGGGGAGAAGGAAGGAGATATGTGGTCAGATTAATATAAGGGGCAGGGAACTAGAAAGACAGTTCAGTTTAAAAACACGTCAGCACCAGGGTAGGAGGGTGCGAAAAAACGTATTTTCTGTGTGACTCACATGAGACACAGCTGTGGTCTTTTTCCTGTGTTAAATATGCAATTAAAAGAAGAATACAAGTAAAACACAGTGTAAAGAAAACAAATGACAATATACAAAACAGAACAAGGCAATAAAGTAATACAATATACAAGACAGTAAAAGCAAACAAATCTTTCCCTCACAACAAGTTGTGGCAGAGTCTGGGTGAGCTTTTCCAATATAGCTTGATTTTGATTTTTTTGCCCACAGTGCCTGCTAACCATCAGACCCTCTCCCAACCAATTGGCCCATTTATCACCGGGACAGAAGCCAACTGAGAGGAGTCATCAATTCGGCAGCTGATTTGAGTTTTCTGCTTTAACGTTGACACCCACACATGTCTGTTCACATCCAAGAGGTTGGTATGCAGTCAGCCTTTGTGAGGTCTACATCTATGTGTAATATGAGCATTACACCAGTCAGCCACTTACATGAGCATTACACCTGTTCGCCCCTTATACAGAAGCACCTACAGTTGATCCTTACTCTTCATGAGGGATACTACTGTGGAGAGTGTGCTTGCAAGCACATGCCACCTCCCACCCCATAACAATGAAGAGAAGCATATAGGTGTAAGCTTTGTCATTCCTCTTCTCCCACCAAACCATCTCTAACAGGCATCCAAGCCACTATTTGAACACAGGTCATCTGGGTCATAATCAAGGTTTTATCCCTCAATGTCAGCAGAGACAGCATCAAAAATGGTGATAAATTTTGCCTTCACTACATGCATTCTAACAGACTGCTATATACATGCTTAAAGTCTGTTAGTTTACCTACTATATGCAACTTAGCCTTGGAGAGAATGCAGACAACTAAAAGATGTAATAATGCAAAATGTATACCTGTATATAAAAGCATTTCTTTATCCCACTCATCTTTTGCATTCAGTACTGCACTGTACTGTGCTATCTTGAGAACTAACAAAGCTATAATGTTACTTTCAGCATGTTTTCTAAATGATTGTTTTCCAGACAGCACTCTTGGGGCTGCAAATAAACTGTCTTTAGGTAAGTCCCCTGACCTGGTTAACAAATGAAAAATAAATAAATAAAGTCTTGTAAATTTGATATAATGGTAAGAGACAACCACATTGCAGCTGTATTGTGGCTGCATGCATGCAGCATATGTAGTTGCAATATAAGTGTCCTTGTGTGTTTGATTAATGATTAGTTAAAATGAAACCTGTACTTGAAAAGATTAGCAGTAAGTGCTACTGTGTGTTCTCACGTCTACATAGCAGCGGTAGAGATAAAAGTATAACTAAAGTATTCCCATGAGCAGCTGTGTATAGGCAATTTTTATTTTACATGGGTTATAACCTAAGAGCTGGTTTCAGCAGAAGTATAGTTTAAGTGGTCATTAAGTGTATAACGAATGGGTATATAGAGTGCAGCTTGTTGTGTGCAACTGTATTGTATCTGCAGTGCAAGTACAGTGTAACTACAGTACAACTATAGGGAAACTAGGGGGACACAGTGACATTGTATGGTCTTACAGTGCCTTAAGTTATGGCTTAGAATGGTTGTCATACATCAGTGCATCTACCCGGTTATTAAACAACAAATAGACAAATTAATACACTTAAAAAGTATTATCAACTGAAGTACCAGAAAACTGCTTGGAAAGTTTAAAACATTATTAAGGAGCACTCAAAAAGTTAACAAATGCAAAATAAAAAAATGTGTGCTCCAAGATAAAAATTAAGTATTGGCAAAAATGATCTGGTTCAACTAAAGGCAACAAGTTTTATCATGCAAGATCGACTAGCAAACTCTGCACAGACAGTAGTGCTGGTCACAATGTTTGCACCAGCCTCTACTACACTTGTAGTAGCAACATAGTTATAAGCTGAGATCTGAGATTGGGAGTTTAACTTCCATTACCTCAGAATTAAGCCCAACAGGACTTAGCCAGAGTAGATTCAAGGGTCATAGATCCTATCTACTGTCTCATATTTGTGACAGAAGTGAGGATATTGTAATTTGACTTATTTAGCCTGCAAAGCAATTTTGTCACAAAACATTTATGTACCCTTGTAGCAACAAGGTAAATACACAACAATATACATTGCCCAGCAGTTATTTTATTTATTTATTTATTTATTTTAATTAGACTAATTATGAAACAAGCAGAAATTAACACTGACGGAATACATTCACAACTGTTGAAGGAGTGCTAAACCAAGGGAATTTCATATGCCAGTAGCCCCTGCCCACCATCACAATGACAAGTCAAATAAAATCCTGACTAGAGAGGTTAGGGCTTAGTCTGCTTGGTTGTCAACTTCGACTACAGCTGGATATTCAATGGATCACTCATCTATTTACTATTAAAACTTTCATAGTCAAAACCATGTCAGCAGTTAATAACTGAAGCTGAATTTTTTTCAAAAGTGAAAGCATGCAGTGTTATTAATATTATATAAAGAGTAGAATTAGCCAATAAAATCACAGCAGCACGGTGTCAATAAAGGCAGTCTTCCAAAAATTCCAAGTCACAAGTCCAATATAAAATGAAGTATCCTTTTACTGGTAGAAACAAACAAGATTTAGCGCTTTCATCTCCTCACCAGAGACCTCTTCAGAATCTGTTCACACATGCTTCCACACCTATATTTGTTCAATAGGCTTCCATACAAATATAGGTGTGGAAGCATTGTGTGAACGGATTCTGAAGAGGTCTCCGGTGAGGAGATGAAAGCGCTAAATCTTGTTTGTTTCTACCAATAAAAGGATACGTCATTTTATATTGGACTTGTGACTTGGAATTTTTGGAAGACTGCCTTTATTGACACCGTGCTGCTGTGATTTTATTATATAAAGAGTGTTAATGTAGTAGTCCCCCACAATATCATCTTGTATATTATTTAGTTTTGTTCTATGATTTTGAATGTACTTATAGTATAATGTTCTTGAACACTTCAGTTTCTATGAACACATACTCAACCGATCAGCTTTCTTGTGCGAAATATTCATGAGATTGCTGCTTGGACATGCATTTGCTCATTTTTCAAGCACTGCATTTAAATATCCAATTTAGAGGTAGAACAGAATTAGCTTTGGCTCTTCTGCAGGACATGCTATTAACTAGTTGCCCCTTTCTGTCAGCTGAGATACATTTCTTGGTTCACAGCCATTCACATTATGAAATCCTACAGTACTGAGTCTTATAGGAGCATTGTATAATTCGGGGTGAGTTACTCGCCATTAAATGCTTAGACAATAAGATCATTGTTGCAGGAAATGCTCCCTGCAGCCTGTGGGCCAATACATTTGGGGTCTGGAAGTCTTTGTATATAGTTAGCTTTGGACCAAATACATACCTTATGAAAGTTAGCATGTTTTTTATAATGCAAAATCTTTTATCACCTTCCTAGTATGTACTTAATGTGCCTTTTTTATTATCTTCCTTAGCCATATAGTGGGACATGTGCAAAGTATGCTGCAGTGTTTTTATAAGCTCTACCTTTTACTTTCTAAATAGTTTTGCTTCTATTTCAGGAATCCTTTCGCTTACTCCAAGTCATTTGCTTCTATTCTATCTAAGCCTGCCACTTCCTGAGCATAAAAAACAAAGAAACAAAAAAGAGACTAGGGTACATTGTGCAGTCTCTTTCACAGCTGAGACCAGATGTCCCTGAAAGTTGCAGCTCAGGACTGTAACCATCTAATAAGGATGTCCAGCTGTTGAAAAGAATCAATCTGGGAGATTCATATTTGACCCTTGTTATTTCCATTTCATATTATAAATTCTTGCAGAATGATCCCTTTGTAGCTCTGAAAAAGAAAAAAAAAATAAACCAGTTATAGCAGTGCTCATACACAAGAACCTAGGTGTATAATAAGCTTATTATAACAAGGTTCCTACATATGAACCTTGTTGCATGGATTGGCAGCCATTACAGAACAGCATCAGGTGTCCATTAACAATTTAAAAGTTGTAACACATTTCATGCTGTCATCTTAAAAAACAAAAATATGGTAGAGCAGAATGACTAAGTATGTTTTTTAAACTGGTAATATACTGCAGTAGTTTAAACTCAAAATAAATTTTAAATAATTATGCTTAAGTATTGGATCATAATTTCAATTCTTTTACATGTTCCTGGATTGGTTTTCAAGAGATTCATCTTCTGAGCTTCACTGTCAAGGTGAATTTCTTAGAGTCCATTTCTCAGACAAACTTTTTATGGTCAGTGACCTGATCATAATCCTCTGCCTCTGAACATCCATTATAACGGTAAGTTTGCTTACACAAATGTACTTTATATTTAGAAAATGCCTTCACAACCTTATATGCCCTGCTTCGCGGAAAGGCTGATGACTTATTTTATCAGTGTATGTCCTGTTGACTCAGCTAGTCCCAGTGGATTTATGGCATATTTTCTTGAAGACCTGATGTGGTAGTCATACCAACTGGGGGAAATATGGCTAGGGCATTAAAGAACTTACCCTGCACTTTTCACCCTGGTTAAGACTGTGATGCAATGATGGATAATGCCATGACAAAGAGATCAATTTACAAGTCATGGAATAAGTGGTGGGTGGCATCTAAGAAAATATGCAAAGAAGATTCTAGAATGATAAACAAGGGAAAGTAGAATGATAAAAAGTAGCAGTATATTTGGTTAGTACATGATTTTGAACAGCTACTAGAGTAAAGCAGTTTAGATTGCTAAAGAAAAGAGAGCGAAATCTATGAGCAAGCAAGAGAAAGAGTAAGAATGTTTTACAAAGACAGCGATAACTTATAAGTAGTGGGATAAAGGCAGTCTATCCCTTTTTAGGGAAATCAGTAAAATGTAGATAAATTAATAATATTTTTTTGCGTATGAAACAAATATGTTCAAATGATAGTACTTATGAGGTTTATCAGGAAGATCTAACCACCAGATTCGGGAACAGATGCTACAAAATGGGGAATATTTATAAGGCCAGATATTGGGTGGCTCAACGTGACAGGCAGGACCTTTTGAGATATAGGGACAAGGCCATGGACAAGGATTCCACCATCCGACTAGTCAATACCTATGGAAGGAACACTGATGCCCTACTTAATACTGTTCGTAGACATTGGAACATCCTCTTAGCAGATACTAAACTATGTGATCTCTTGGATGACAGATTTCATTTTTATTTCAGGAGAGGCAAGAATTTGGGATAATTTCTAAGTCATTATAAACATGGATGGAGACGTAAAGGTGATTCCATACAAACAACTCTCATGGGGGACCAACTTAAGGGATGTTTTCCCTGTGGCCATTGCACCCATTGTAGAAAGGTAATGAAGACATGCCAGTTTAGTAGCAAAAATACTGGCCAAGTATTTTTTTTTTTTTTTGCTAATTTCCAGATGGACTGGGTGATCTATTTGGCTAACTGTACCTGTTCCGCGTTTTATGTGGGACAAACGTCCAGACCACTAAGATTTAGAATCTCTGAACACTTAAGTGACATCAGGCACAAGAAGCTTACGAATGCTTTATATAAGCATACTGAGGCACATAAGAATGCATCCTTTAACTTCACTGTGATAGAATTATTGGACAAAGGACAAATAAAGCAGGTTGGCATCAGATTTTAAATAGTAAAGAAAAGAAATGGATTATCAAACTGGGAGGTTTGTATTCACCAGGACTTAATGAGTACCTATAATTGGAATTGTTAATTAATTCACTAATTCAGAGCCTCACCTAGTGGCTATATATAAAAAGGAGAACAAGTTTACATGTCTTAACTGCACTGAAGAAAGCTTTGTAATTTTTATAGCCGAAACCAGGCTGTTTTGTCTATTTTTTATTCTTAAACTATGCTTTTGAGCTAGTTTTGGAATAAATATCTAATCCTACAGTCTGCTGGCTCCCTTTGTTTTGTACTGAAATCAGTAAAAGCCACAGAAGTTAGGGTGAAGGCACTAGGAAATGTGAAAGGAACATTACAGAGAACACAGGAAGGCATTCATAAGTTGATTGATGATTTGGTGGAGGAAAATATGTATCAATGAACAAAAATGTAACAGAAGAAAGACAGGGAAATTTTTAAATTAATTGAAGAGGACAGGGTTGGTTTAAAGAAGGGAATGGGAAAGGATGAATTGGATGCTGTTGTAAATGTTTTTATAGATGGTAGTTCTCCTGGGGAAGATGGTATTCAATATAAAGCATATAAACAGATGACAGCTGAGGGAAATGTTTCTATAAGTACTGAATAAAATATTGACAGAGGGGTTAAGTTAAGGGAAGAGGGAAAAGATATTCCCCCAGATTCACTATGCCCTGCACAGCATGCAGGATCAGTGCAGGAGGTCTAACAGGCAATATGTCTGCTGTGCAATCCAGAAACAGCCCGCAGGGGCATGCACGAGAGCTCCTGCATGGACAAAGCCCTTGTATGCACATCACCCCATTTGCAGGTGAAATCCATGCAAATGAGGTGATTCTGAGATCCAGGAAGCTTGTGACTGTCTGTGCAGGACTAGTGCAATCAGCAGAAATGTACTTGGTTAGTAACTGAGTACATATCTGCAAAATCCAAAATGGAGCTATGACAGCTCCAAATAAAGACTGCATATCATTGAGGAAGCATGCCAATGGCCAAGTATAAGGCCATTGGCATTGCAAACAAATCAAAAAATAAAAAAATCAACTTTTATTTTTTTTTATTGCCGCTCTCGGCTGTTTAAGCATAGGACGGTGGCGCGCAAATGGGATCGGGGGAAAATAATAAAATAAACCTAAAATAAGCATTCTAACTAAAATCAGTATTCTGCCATGTAAGTCAATGGCAGGCAGAAGGCAATCCAGCCAGTGTGAGTAGTGGTTGCTAAGTGGAGAACTCAGTGTGAGACATTTAACTATGCATTATCAGGCAATCCTATGCAAATGAGGGGAAGGATAGTGAATCCCAGTTTTCCCCAGCATGTGAGTTAGGTCCCAACTGTGTAGGCGTAGGAATAGCCTGATGCAAGCCTAGGAGTTAGGTGACATCATGAGGGTGTGTGTCAGGCATACTGTAAGTGGATTGGAGCCCTGTGGCTCGGGTATGCTCCTAGCTTAGCAGAGCTTAGCTAGGGGGTGTATCTAAACCTGCATATCACTCTTTACAAAGCCTAAGCAGGTGTGCACGCCACGCACCAGGATTTACAGGAAGAAAAAAAATGAAACCTGGAAATAGCAACAGTGTGCACATTTGAGCACTCTGTTTGCACGGAGCGCACACGGGCTTAAACAGGAAGGCAATGGGAAGGGAAAACAGCAGTAGGAAGGTAATCAAGGAGAACTAGCTGAGCTGGCATGTGAAATGTATCAGAATCAGACAATTACACAGGCAGCAGACCAGCCCAGCCCAGAACACTACTATAAACTAAGCAAACACCTTCCCCTCTGGTTTTTCCCACACTCTACACCACCGGTGTAAACAAGCGAGGAACTTTTAACACTCACAACAGCAAAATGATAGGGGCTGCAATAGCTATCATACAACTTGTGGAAGAGGCTGAGGATGGTGAGGATGTGAATGCTGCTGACCAACCCACAGTGAGGAGACAGAGAAGAGTGTACAGACCCAGGGTAACCTACCAGGGGCTACATGAGCTGGAGATAGTGGAGCGCTATAGGGTGGAGAGGGACCTCCTAGAGCAAATTATTGAGCTGTGCCGGCCATGCCTGACACACAGAACTAACAGAGGGGAATCCATCCCAGTAGATATCAAGGTATGTCTAGGCCTAAGAATACTAGCTACAGGTACCTTCCAAAGGCCAACTGGGGATATGATGGGGCTTTGACAGGCATCAGCATCCAGGGTACTCCACCAGTTCCTGGATGCTATGTCAGCATGTCGGTGAGCACATATTTCCCCAAAACCCGTGAGGTGTTGACCAGCAAAATGCATCTCTTCTACCAAATAGCAGATTACCCTGAGAAAGTGGGTGCAATAGACTGCATGCACATACACATCATAGCACCACCTGGTGAGCAGGGTAGGCTCTAAATCAACCACAAGGGCTTCCCCTCTATCAACTGCCAAGTTGTGTGCGATGCCCAGGACATAATAATGAATGTGTGTGCTGGCTGCCCTGGAAGCTATCACAATTCCCACATCTGGCATCTGATGCAGCTGTACCAGAGATTTGCCAATGGGGACATCCCACACGGTCACCTAGTGGGGGATGCTGGATACGCACTGCAGTCATGGCTGATGGCACCCATCAGAAATGCACACACACCCAAACAAGAACTCCATAATGACACACACGCACAAACAAGAATCATAATAGAGCATGTGTTTGGGATGCTCAAGGCATGGTTCCAGTGCCTGGACACATCTGGTGGAGTCTTGCAGTACTCACCAGCTACATGTACCCAAATTGTCCTTGTATGTGCCATGCTACACAATATGATCCTGTGGAAACAGCTGCAGCAGGAACAGCACAGGGCAGGGCCACACAGCCCCCACCAATTCCAAGGCCTGCACAGGCACAGAGTGACTCAGAGGAAGAACAACCTGAGCCTGCCCCAGTAGGCAGAAGGAGGCATGCCCATTATGTCCTGGCCTTGGCAAAGTGGCAACTCATAGCACATACACTGACATGGGAGGGACCCAGGGAATAACACCTCTCTCTGACTTTCATATACAGTAAAAGGGATGCCAAACATTACACTACCTGTGCCTAACCATGTGTAGAGAGTGTACTATGTGCATCTGACATAGGGAGCCCTGCAGCACCACCCTCAGTACTGGGACACCCACAAGGTAAGTGACTCACACATGCCAGTCGTGGGGGGGGGTCACATACCCAACACCAGTCACAGCCAGCAGAACAGGTGTAGACAAACACAAAGGCTGTGCTATGGCCTCTGACATGAGACCTATGGGTAACCCCCCCCCACAGGTCTACACAGACAGACTACAGCAGGTCAAGCAGTGGAATGTCAGTTCTGAGGGCTTGGAGGTCAGTAACTAATATGTAGGTAAGTAAAAGCTAAGATCTGTAGTACACTGGTATGCGTCTAGCCAGCATGATAGGTAAGACTGCAGACTGAAATGGAGTAACCGACATACCAGTACAGTCCTAGCAAATGTGTACAAGTGTCAGGTGTGCTCCCCCGATCCTACGTAGAAATATAGTAACAGTCGGTGTGCCTCCCCAATCCTGTGTAGAAATGTAGAAATAGTCAGGTGTGCCCCCCCATCCTACGTAGACATATAGTAACAGTCAGGTGTGCCCCCCCAATCCTGTGTAGAAATGTAGAAATAGTCAGGTGTGCCCCCCAATCCTATGCAGAAATGTAGTAACAGTCCCTGTCAAATGATCGACGGAAAACCTGCAGAGACAGCATGCTACCTGTAGGTCTACAACACAAAGGTCAGCAATGCACTACAAACTACCTGGACCCAATCCACACATGCAATACAAACGGCCATACTGGGCATGCCCACACACAGAGTAATGAAGGCAATGTCAGTCAACAACATACTGAAAGGTCATACTGGGCATGCTCACACACTTAAACACATGAAGGCCATTTTGGCAAACACCAGTGGACCAGATATATCTGGCAGGCACAGATGTTAGTGCAGACACTCCTCAGTATGCACCACACATACTTTGCACACACAGTGGATAGGAATACAGGCATATATGTAAGGACAACATACTATAATAAGCCAAAGGTAGACATACATAGATGTTTTGGAGAGGGTGACTATGACAATGAGCCATCCAGGGCTCTCCCACCCAGCACACAACCACACGAGGGTGTGATGTCACACATTGCAGATACTAGCCACTGGTATCTGTCAGCATTACAGAGTATGTGGTGCACGTGCCAGCTGTGCAACATGACTATTCAAGGAAGTAGTCATCTAGCAGCTATATACACGGACCTGTGGAATATGACCCAAGTTGTGGCCGCATGTGGCGTGTCAACCTGGAGATGAATGGGTTATGGCCCATGCACACACACTGCCCTCCCCATAGCCCCACTATGACAAGCCTGCTCAGGTCATCTACTGTGAAACAGACCTTAAGTGAGGCATATCCAAGTAATCTTTGTGGCGTGTCCCATAGCTGTGCACTGCTGTAGTGTGATAAACTCGTTAGGTAGGAGTTCTAAGCCCAGCTTTGGCAACTGATTGTGTGTCTGTCTGAGTAGACATCAATGCATTTTAGGGTGGTCACACTCCCTACAAGTGCAATGCTCTACTCTGGTAAGGCTGCTGATGTCATCAACCTAGAAACACATCCCTGGAAAGGTTGTATTCCAGTAATCTCTGTGGCGTGTCCCATAACTGCGTACTGCTGGAGTGTGATGAAGTAGTTAGGTAGGAATTCAATTCCCTGACATGGCAACTGTGTGTGTGTTTGTTTGTGTAGAGAGCAATGCTTTTTAGGGTAGTCACACCCCATGCAATTTACCTGTACTACTTTGGCAAAGCTGCTGATGTCATCCACCAAGAAATATACCTCTGGGAAGGATGCATTCCAGCAATCTCTGTGGTGCATCCTATAACTGTGTACCACTGTAGTGTGATAAAGTAACGAGGTAGGAGTTCAATTCTCAGACATGGCAAGTGTTTGTGTGTGTGTGTCTGTCTGTGTAGAGAGCAATGCTTTTTAGGGTAGTCACACCCCCTACAATTTAAATGCACTACTTTGGCAAAGCTGCTGATGCCATCCACCAAGAAATACACCTCTGGGAAGAATGTAGCCTAGTAACCTCTGTAGCTCATTCTGTAACTGTGTACTGCTGTAGTGTGATAAATTAGGTAAGTAGTTGTTCTACTCCCAGACATGGCAAGTTTGTGTGTGTGTCTGTTTGACCCTGTCTGTGTAGAGAGCAATGCTTTTAGGGTAGTCACACTCCATACAGTTTGTATGCTCTACTTTGGCAAAGCTTCTGATGTTATCCACCTAGACATATACCTCTGGGCAGGATGTAGCCCAGTAATCTCTGTAGCACATCCTGTAATTGCGTACTGCTGTAATATGATAAATTAAATAGATAGCTGTTCTACTCCCACAGTTTGTATGCTGTACTTTGGCAGAGCTTCTGATGTCATCCACCTAGACATACACCTCTAGGAAGAATGTAGTGCAGTAATCTTCGTAGCGCATCCTGTAACTGTGTACTGCTGTAATGTGATAAATTAGGTAGGTAGCTGTTCTACTCCCAGACATGGCAAGTGTGTGTGCCTGTCTGTGTAGAATGCAATGTTTTTTAGGGTGGTCACACTCACTTCAATTGAAATGCTCTACTTTGGTAAGGCTGCTGATGTCATCCACCTAGAAATACATCCTTGGAAATGATGCATCCTGGTAATCTCCATGACACGTACCATAACTATGTATTTCCATAGTGTGACTAAAATAGTTAGATAGGTGTTCAATTCCCAGACATGGCAACTGTGTGTATTTGTGTGTGCATCTGTGTTGAGAGCAATGCTTTTTAGGGTAGTCACACTCCCTACAATTCAAATGCTCATCTTTCGCAAGGCTGCTGATGACATCCACCTAGAAATACACCTCTGGGAAGCTGTAGCCCAGTAATTTCCATAGTGTGTCCTATAACTGTATACTGCTGTAGTGTGATATAGACATCTGTTAGGGGTTCTATACGCACGTGTGTCAGTTTTGTGTGTGTTCCACTGTCTGTGGGAAGAGCAATGCATTTTAGGCTAGTCACACTCAGTACATATCCAATGGCCTGCCTTGGCAGTCCTGCTGATGTCATCCAATGTGGAATACACCTTCAGGGAGGGAGTACTCCAGTAATCTCTGTGGTGCATACTATAACTGCATAGTGCTATAGTGTACTAAACTAGGAAAGTAAGGGTTCAACTTCCAGACTGTGTGTGTGTGTGTAACTTGTACCCTGTGTGGAGGTGGGTGTGAGTCCATGACACCTGAGTCCAATGTGGGATGGATTTTGCAAATGTCTTTTATGGTGGCCCTATATCACAATGCCCACTGTGCAGGGATACCAGATATGAAATAGCCGAGAGGATGAAGTGCAGTCCCATACCCATACACATGACATCACAGTTAGCAATCCCAGTATTACCAGAGCACACTCTCACCCCATGTCACATACACACACACACACACACACACACACACACACACACACACACACACACACACACACACACACACGCACACACACGCACACACACACACACACACACACACACACACACACATGCTGAGGCAACAGCCAATATGTGTGTAGTACACTGCATATTGTCGACTGATAGTAACTCTGGAGTGATTTCAGTGGCCTACAGAAGGCATGGCACCCTGTCCATATGTCCAATAGGCACATATATGCAGACAGTGCACCTTACCCATGTTCCCCACTGGACACCTGCAATACCTGTGGTGCCATCACATGTGACCCACAAAGGACATACCATGCCTAACAACATGCCCTGTATGGACAGATGCCACTGATGCCAGGGAATGCGGGTAGCATGCTATCAATGTAGGTGCAGAGTTCACCTGCTGTCCATTACCAGTTCCTGCCACAGGTGGCCACAAGTGGCACATCTGATGATAATCTGTGTACACAACATGGGCCCAACACCCCAGGTACAATTCCACATGTCACTGTACATGCATGTGGGAGGTGTGCACATCCCAGGCACTGTCCATGTCATGGAATAGGAAACACATACATGGCAGGCGATGCACAGCATTGGCCACACACAGTAGCTACCCAGGTGACTGGATGGTGGATACAATACCCACCTGTGTGGGAAAATGCAGACACCACAGCCCTGAGCCACAATGCAGACCATTGTCATTTGGCCTGATGCCACGGTATACCTATCACCTAGCCTTGTATAGCCATCTGCTACAGTCAACCACCACATACCCATGCTGAAATGCACCCATTCATGTCAATACTGGCACCCTGTGTGTGTGTTTGTGTGTATGTTGTATTATGTGTAAGATCACAACCACACTCACTCAACCCCCAGTGGCATACTGATGCATGCTGTCTGATGTCAGACACCTCCCCATACCCTTCGCCCATACAACCTCCATATGACCCATGTGGTGTATGTGATACCTGCACAGTGATGTGTTGTGGCAATCCCACTACTGATGGGTTGTAATCCTGGCCCTGCCAAGTGTGTCAATGTGTGTGTGTGTGTGTGTGTGTGTGTGTGTGTGTGTGTGTGTGTGTGTCCCTGTGAGAGTGTGGCTGTGTTGATGGTGGCACCTGTTTATGCGGACAGGCACTTGTATGTCACCTACCGTATAGCTTCCATATCCCTGTTGCAGATGTCACTCACCATCACATATATGTTCTGAGAGCTCCACAACAGGTAACCCATGTGGTGCATCCAGTAACTGCACAGAACTGTGATAGCACTACATAGTCGTCAGGGGTCTGATACCCTCTTCTGGTAGGTGTGTGACACAAACATAGGTTCATAGTTCATAGCTCATAGTTTAGTACTAAGCTAACTGCCCTTGCAAGCCATTTTAAGCCTAGCCAATTATCCCTTGTGAGACTCAAACCCTGCACCTTGTGTTTGCAAGGCAAACACCTTAGCCATTAAGCCACCCATGCTTAGGTTTTACTCTCCTACCCCTCGTCAACTTGTCTTAGCCTCTGTCTGCCTCTCCCACTCCCTCTCTGGTAGATTTGCAGACCTACACCTGCTTTGCTTAGGCAGCAGCATGTGTATTTTAAGTGATGCTCATGATCAGTTGATGGCCACTACATGAATTGCAGCCGTCCCCTAGCCGATTACATGTGGAACAGCTGTGGTAACATTCCCACAGCCAATTGCATGGAAACACACTCCAATATCTAGGAACATCATGTTGGTGTTGGCCCTTTTCATTCACTGTGAGCAGGAACTAGATCTGTTGTTTGGCAAACAGCATCTCAGATGGAGTGGGGATTTACCTTTAACAACATACACTGTGGAAACAGGGCAACACACAGGAGGGGGATGTGCCTGACCTGACTACAGACTGTAAGTGCTACTATACTGCATTTGGAGTAATGTTGGTTTAACAGTGTGTGTGGGTATGGCTGTCCTACATGTCTCAATACCTGCCATGTCAGTTCTATGTTTATGAGGAATCCCCATCTGCAGGGTCATCTGCAGTCTGGGCACTGTGTTGTGCCTTTGGTGTCATGTATTACCCATGGAGCATCTATCTGTGGACTGCAGAAAATAGTGTGAGGATTGCAGTCTGTAGATGGTGAAAGCTGTGGCAGTTACTGACTTCATATCCCTCATCGGACATATGTTGCAACAAACCCTGTTACAACAGTAAATGTATGAGGTTATCACAGCAAGATGTCAATATTGGCCCTGTGTATGTGCTTCCAGACCCAACTATGTCAACCTTTGCACATATGTTGTGCATGCAGAGGTGCATATGTGCTGTACACCATAATTAGTGTCATCACTTCTGATAACAAGCCAGTGAGATATCAGACTGCACATGTTATGTACAGTGGGGGTTATAGTTGTTGACATAACCTGGACATACTGTGGTTGTTTGTACAGTACTGAGGTCTGTGTACTTATGGTGAATGCCGACAGTGTGTGTATTGTTAATATGTACCTTGGCCTGTGTACAGACTGTGGTAGTTGTCATTGTCCTAGGTCCCATCATATCTGATTTTACATGCTGCTCCACTGTATGTTACCGTACTCGCTTACATGTTTGTAGGGCCATACACACACATGTCCCATACCACAGGCAGCCATCAGACCAAACGGTGTAGTGGCCCAGTATCTGTAGGGATAGTGTGTGAGTGGCACATATGAGGATGGTGTTGAACAGATAGCCCATATACTATAATATTATGCTAGCTTGCCATATATGGCTGTGGCTCTGTTCTCATTGGTTGTGGTTATGCACTTTCACACAGGTGTATCTTACCCTGTGCTGTGACATGCCTGTACAGCCTGCTATATATGCAGGTACATGTGCATTCCCCCATAGCAGATGTAGGCCAGTGTTGAGCCAGTCTGCCTGTAGCGTGCACAGTGCATTGTTACATGCCTAGCAGCTTAGTGTACTTACCCAGTGAGATGTCATGTGCAGATACTTGCCAGATGTACTGCTGCTGGGCTTCCCTTAACAGCCATGTATGTCAGACAGAGCAGTGGGATACTGTACAGATGTATGTCAATATCTAGTGGGTAGTATGAGGCCATGGCACGCCTGTACCAGCAGGTATTACATTTCAAGCCAGACAGGTGTGTGTGAATGCATAACCTATGGTGGCATATGTCTACCAGTTGTTATGTGTTATACCCATCTACATGGCTGTTAACATCCACGTTGTCAGGCATGGTACACATGTTTTGCACTATGGGTTCTGTGTATACCTCTGGACTGTACAGAGTGTGTCAGAATGTCCACACATATTGGCCAATATCTTTACGGCAGTCAACAGGGGCTGTACGTGCAAGCAACGATACTTTACTATGATATCCTTAGGATCTCTGTCTGTAGCCAATGGCACACGTATAAAGCATATGTGATCCCCCACACACACCATGTCTGTGAAGACAATCCCATTTACAGTAGCAATAGTATATAGAACTGTAATAGTACACAAATAAAGGTTTTCCATTCCTGCAAACCAGTGTGTGGTGTTTTTTTCCTATGACCTCTCTGTGGGTATATGTTGCAGACAATGATTGTCATTTGTATGGGTGGCCCATACAGTGTACAGTTGTTCAGGTGTGAACTGTATGCGCAGTGGCTGTTCCATATTTTGTGCACCTCCTACATATGTATCTTACTGTACATATCTCTGCGTGTGAATGTGTAGTCACATGCATATCTATATATATGTAAATATAAATATATAAATGTATATCTGTATCTGCATATATGTGTCTGAGTACATGTATCCTAGGGATGTTGATAGCTTCCACATTTTACATTTCCCATGGGAGCCAGACTGTACTGCATGTTATGTTACCAATATCGGCCTGACATCATACAGGTGGGATGTGGTACAGTTAGCATCTTGTGCCCATGTCAAGTCAGGCCCTGGTTATGGGATCTGCAACACTTGGTAGTGTATTGCAGGGTGGACGTGTTTGGCTGGGGGTATGCCTATTCGTACAAGACGTGTATTGTTTGTGGCCTCTCAACTCCATTAACGGTGCATGTGGACATATTTATGTTTATTAATCTACCATTGCTATCTACAGATGTATGGCCACACATTTCCACGTCACACTCTGGGTTCCCAACTGGCTTACTGACAGAACACTCAATGTAAATGTAGCTGCTGACTCCAATACCAGCTACAAACAAGTGACAAGTGGAGTACCTGAGGTTTCAATCCTGGGACCACTCATGTTTGGCATCTACTTCTCTGAAGTACATGCAAACACTATGGGACCCTGTCTAACAAAGTTCACAGATGACTGCAAACTGGGAGCCACTGTTGACTCCCCAAATTATGTGGGTAGTCTACTAAAGGGCATTACAGAAACAGATGCTTGGTGCCAGAGCCATGGGCTCAAGCTTAATGGCCAGAAATGTGTGGTTATCCCCTTTGGGAAATACCATGTACCCATGCATTATCACATAGGTGGCAGTACACTAAACACCAAAGGTGTGATGACAGACTTAGGGACACAGGTGGACAGTAGTGTCACATTCAATAACCACATTGCCACAACAGTGAGGTGACCCTCTATGTGGTACACCTCATCACTAATGGCTTTTCATCCAGGAAAGCAGAGGTAGTTTTCCCACTGTACTCATCCCTCATTACACTCATTATAGAGTACAACGCCCCATTTGGTATGTACCTCACATAACATCTGCAACAGCTGCAAAGGCTGCAGAAATACATCACTAAAAGTACCACAGGCCTAAAGCACATGCCCTATACTGACCATCTCATAAACCTTCAGCTGTACTCTGTGGCATATCATACACTCAGAGACAATCTCTGCTTAACATACAAGGCCATGTCAAACCCTGGATATTGAAATCTGTAATAGGTGTATGTAATGTCATGTTCAATACATGCATCTATGTGCTGTCATTACAGTAGCAAGGGGTGTGAGTGTCATGTCTGGGACACACACGTATATGAGACATGCACAGCACTGTTATCCATATGAATGTGTTACATGCAGGGGTAGTAACCCAGGGTACATGCTGTCACACTGGCATTTAGTGTAACATGGTGGTACTACTTTTGACAGTGCTGTCCCAGGCAAGGGTAGAGTGCTAAAATTACTACTGACATCAAGCACACCTGCAGGCATAGCTGGACTCTGAGACCTTAGTCTCATGTTCCTGATGTGTGGGCTGTGTCACCATGTATATCCCCTAGTGGATAATGATCAGACATGTGAAATGCCGCTGTAGAGTACTGTCTGTACAGAACATGTTAGTGAGGGTGTACAACATTTTGTACTGGCATGCATATTGTTGTCAAACATCCATCTGTCTACACATTCATCCTACTGCATAGCTACTTGCCAAGCTGATGTATGTGAGTACCTCTACAGATGTGTAGATGGCAGGTATCCAGCTGGGATACGTACAGACAACCTATGCTTGATTGACACTGACATGTCTGCCCAGCTGTGTACTAACTGGCACATATGGGGAGAACAACCTGTACGGACCATCTGCCACAGGTACGTACACTACACTACCACAGGCAACAGAACATGCTTGGGTACAGGTCTCCAACACAGGCACTAAGCATGTGTTGTAATACATGTTGCATACATTTCAATTGGACCACCTCAGTGGCCATGTGCAGAAGGCACCCCGAGGATTGGCTGATGCATGTCACTCTCACCCTGATGGTCACCAAAGTAGTGTCTGTTGATAGATTGCCTGCTGGCACATGGCAGGTAGCATGATACCAGTGTACACACAATCACTACACAACCCATCTCCCCATGGACAATAGCCATGGACACAGCTATGACAACCCACAGCAATGCACCACAGTACTGACACATGCGTACATGTGCATTACTGAGGATAGCAGTGTCTGTGTGTTAGTACACCTGTAGGTCGAAACACCATGACGGCCTTCACAACCACCTCAACACCCATTGCCACAAGAAGATGTTGCTGCCACTGTGTTGGACATGACATGTACCCTGTTACACTCCTCACCCTAATGGCTACATGAGCCATGCATTAGCAGCACAACAGTGTTGTGCATATGGGTTGATAGCCTTGTGAAACCCATTGAGGTCTGGCAAGTGTGTGTATGTGTGTATATCTGCATAGCTGTACGGTACACCATTCTGAGGCCATATACTCCTATTACACTACACATTGCCACACAGTACTACAGATAGTGTTGCTGCCACCCCATAGGTGAGGCATGGCAATGCAACACACTACTATGCCTGTGGCATGTGCATTAGATGCATATCCCTGTATTACCACTGTTGTGATATACAATGGGTTGTATTGCAGTCATGGGTAATGTGTGATAGTCGGTATGTCAGAGTGTCATCATGGGTTCCAGTGTGTACAATAACCACTAGGGGATGTGGGTGCTGTGCACACTGCCAATACACCATGGTACACCCGGTATATGCCCCATGTACCACTTTATGGTGACCACCATCACCATCAACCATACAGGTAACTGAAACCACAATACAGCCCAGTTACACATGTGCTGTGTGCAGCCTACCTGTGACACACTGGACACACAGACTAGTTAGCACAATAGGCCCAGGACTCTTGGATGTGTGTCTGCCTGTTATGTGTCTGTCAATGTGTGCATGATGGTATGTCACACTATGTATTATCCATATATGGCCATTACAACCACCATTACCATACTGTACATGTCTGTGGATGTTCTGCATGTAACATGTAACCTGGTACACACCTCACCCTAAATGTTGTATGGTGTGTGCAATGAAAGCCATACAGTTCAGTAGCACTATATACCTAGGTAGGGGCCTAGTCACAGTGTTGCCATGTAAGAGTGTGCATGTATGTGAATGGGTCTACATATGGTGGCTGATTATACATGTCCCAGCGAGTCACCTATCTATGTGGCATAGGCAATAACTGTCAGACAATCCTGTGATGTGTGCAACTGTACCCTGGATAAGTCACAGCCATGGTGTCAGCACAGTGCCATAACCCTTGTGAAATATGACTGCAGACCACTCTCCTGCTCACACATGTATACTTACAACACAAATGGATAACATTATGGATATCACAATCACACAGTGTTACTAACAGCTGACATGCATCATAGCTGGATGGCTACACTACCTGACATGAATGCATTACACATTAACCTGACAACATGTTACACTGCAGTATATTGCTGCACTGTATTACAGTCACTGTGTGCATCAGAACCATATCAGCATGTCCGTGCATCGATGTTATAGATGACAGGGATGTGGCACAGGCATCATCATATGCACAGGGTGTGTTGCTGGTTTGCCAGAGGCCAAGCTTGGTCCAAACATATGACACTATGTGTGTGGGTGAGGGGTTTAATTATTTGGATGGGGTGTGGTGATGTGGTGCATGTCGGTATGGGGTTGCCCTACATGTGTTTGTATAGTGTGTGGGTATGCATGCACACACACAGTTCTGCCATGTGGCTGCCCATACATGTGTTTTTGGACAGATGAAGACCATACCTGGCAGGGTGTGCAGTTCACCGCCTCTGGCCATGGACACACTGACTGTGCCTGCCAGGGGTTCTATGGGCATGTGCAGGTACAGGCCTTGAGGTGCTGCTCTCCCCTGATGATGACAGATGTCTGCTGGAACCATGTCCCGCCTGGGACTGGCCAGGACCAAGTGCATGAGGCCTGCTTTGGTGTGGTGTAGAGAGCACCCCCAGTGATGTGCTGGGGCTACTACTTCCAGTACGGGAGTGGCTCGGCATCCTAGCACGTCCACGTCGACTGCCAGATGTAGTTTCTGGCCTACATCCACACAGCCATTGCCCCACTCCCACCAGGTTTTCAAGCACAGACATTCCACGCTCGAGGAGGCCCACCATCTCACCCCACCGTCTATCCATGATCTTGTTCTGTTCACGGAGGGCAGCAGCATGTTCACAGATGTTGTCACTTACAGATGAGTAGGCAGCCCTCTGCAGCCTCAGGCCCTGTCTGTTGTACATTTCTATACGTGCCTGTGCCTCCATGACAGCCTGAAACATGTGCCTGGTGGTACCAATTGTGGCACCTCTGCCAGGGGCAGGATGGCCAGCAGCCCTCCCATGAGTACCCTGGTGCATCCGCCTATGTGGTGGCCTGCTGGACATCTGGCTATGCCTGCTGTGGACAGACACAGCTGGCATGGTCACCACACTACCCTGTGCACGGCCACGAACTGCCAACTGTCCCTCAGCTATGGCCACTGGTGATGAGGTCTGTATAGGCAATGCAACTGTGTGCAGGGGTGGAATGGCTAAGAGGGGGATGTCATATGTTGGCACTGTGCTGACCCCTGACAAACCCACCTTTGACTCAATCATGGTCTCATCATCATCAGTGTCTGTGTGCACACCATCATCAGGCTGCCTGCAGGAGGGACCCTGATCCACCTCGCCACCTGTGGGGGATAAAAAGAAATGCACTTTATGACCTGTCCAGCATTACATAACTATACATACATACACGCACACATACACACACACACACACACACACACACACACACACACACACACACACACACACACACACACACACTCCACCTTACTACCTACCTATCTGTGATGCTACAGACAGCCCCACGTGTATCCCCTTCAGTTGCACATCATGCATCACCCTGGTAACCTACACTCATTAATGCTCATTGACATCTTATTCCTCTAAATGCCTACAAAAGTGACCACAATACAAGACCTGTTGCTTCATTCACTCCATGACCTGAGTGTAGTACTGTTTACATGGCCTCACTGCTGTCGTTCAGTGTTCACCCTTTGTATGTTGGGACTTTATGAGCTTGGCCCTTATATGTGAGGGGCTGATATGTTCCCTCCATAATGTCACAGACTGTAGTGTCATGTGTAAGGATTGCTCAGTACATGCCTGACATGCTGCTCAATCAACCTATCATGTGACAACTGTGATATATGTGTACACTCCCTGCTGTTGTCTAGTAATTCCCCAATGCATCTGTAGTGCTGCCTAAATGGGTTGTCATTCACCTCCATGCTGTATGCATTATTGAGGGTATACCAGGTATCTACATTCCCTTCCAGTGCATGTTCCATGCTACAGACCTTATTAGACCATCAGCTGTCCTGTGATTACATATCAGACAAGTATTCTTGTTGTGCCTTTCATTCAGTCCATGTCCATGTACTGCACTATCACAAAGGGAAGTACTGCCATATCATTAACTCCACAGTCACACATGCGCATACATGGACACCCACACAACCACACACACATGCACACACACATCCTACATGCAGCATCCTCCCTCCTCTATGCCACACTGAACCTACAGATGACATGAACACCCACCCACACAGAGACACACACAGACACACATACAGGTGAGGTTGCACAATGATGGTACACACAGTCCTCCCATTACCCATCTGTCAACATGCACAACATATGGTACACAACAGTATGCAGTGCAGCCATAGTCAATCCATGCTAGCAACAGTATACATGTGTGTGAGGCATGGCCTGTGTTAGTAGGTGATACCCCTTCCCCTGGGGAAACACTGCACCCATTTACACAGTTTTGCATGCATCTGTTATGCACCCTGCCATGTACTGTGCACCACAACTCACAGGTGTACATCCCATTGCTGAATGTGTAGTACTGTGTCAATTATGTCAGCTGTAATGCTCACACACCCTATGCTTTCCAGCAGAACATACCTGGGATGATGTATGGTCAGATGTCAGTTGTGAATGCTTAATATGTGGTTTACAGCTCTCAACATTAGCAGACCATGTATGAACAATCCAATAGTATTACACTGGCAACTGCTAGATCATACCATGGCTATGGGGTGTCCACACACTCTTATTGATGTGATGCACCATTCCTTGATCTGCCATGGGACAACATTGCTACATATATTAACAGTACATGAGCCTGATATGTGCCATATGTCCTGTACATCCACATCAATGTCTACTAAAGGTGTTAGGTGTGTGGATGCTAACCGCATTGCATACAGCCATGTGTGTGCCTATGTGTGCACACGATTATCATGACATCATGTTGCACCCATTGTTATGTGTACTACAGCAGTCACTATTCCTGTCAGGGGTATACCATCATGGCCCATCTGCATTTGGCTGTGTATGGTCAGTCTGCCCTACACATGTTCCCCAACTCTGCATGATTGCAAGGTCTACTCATATGCACACCCCTTGGTGTTCACACACTGCTGTCACTATTTATGTGGGTGTAAAGTTATGTCTGCTACAGTTACTGACCCAATCACAGCCATTCTTATCATTCTTATGGCTCCCTGCTGCAGTGCACCAGTGTGTCATGCTGACACCCCCTCCCCACCTTCAGGCATTTTGCAGATGTTTGACAAGTATGGGCCACACATGTGTCCCATACACTGAACAGCACGTGTTACAGCCAAATCCCAGCTAATAATGTGGACCACACTAATACATTATGCCATAGTTTACATCTGTAATAGTTGCCATTGTAACACTGGTATATAAACTGTTGGTGCACTGTACAGGTATGATGTTTCACACGTGTCCCTACTGTAGTCTGTGTGTGCCACCATTATGTTAATCCCTGTGAACAGATTCCACAATGACAGGACGTTACTCATCCTGCAGGTGCCTGACATACCTTTCCAACACCCCATCATGGTCACCACTGTGATGCAGTGCATGTAATAGCAACAATACGTGAACATGTACAGTATGCATTAAGGTTGGGTGTGTTAGATGTGTGCATGGCATATACTATAGCCAGTACATGCCCAGTGTATTGACAAGCATCAACGTAAACCATACTCACCAGCTACAGGCTGCTGCCATGGTGGTATAATGGAGGGACCTGCATAAGAGTGTGAGAGATGCAATGTTTGTGGACACAGATGTGGCATTGCTACAGGGTGGGTGTAACATTGCAGTACATCAATAGTACAAGTCCACAATACTAGCACTTATGCACATCTGTTTATTACTACTATGCACCAACAAACAATAGATATGACATATCAGATATGCATGCTCTACAAGGCAGAGGTGCAGATAGCTATGAAGAGGATGAAGAATGGAAAGGCTGTTGGTCCAGATGACATACCTGTGGAAGCCTGGAGGTGTTCAGGGGAAATGGCAGTGGCATGATTAAACAGATTGTTAGATGGAATCTTGGAATGTGAGAGAATGCCTGAGGAGTGGAGGAAAGGTGTTTTGGTACAGGATAATAAGAATAAGGGTGATGTGCAGAGCTGTAGTAACTACAGAGGGGCATTATTGAACATTCACAGCATGCAATTATTGGAAAGAGTAGTGGAAGCTTGTTTAAGACGGGAGGTGATTATTACTGATCAGCAGTATGGTTCCATTCCCAGAAACAGCACTACAGATGTGATGTTTGCTCTGAGACTGATTATGTAGAAGTACAGGGAAAGTCAGAATGAGTTGCATTGTGTCTTTCTGGGCTTAGAGAAAGCATTTGACAGGGTGCCTAGAGAGGAGTTGTGGTATTGTGTGAGGAAGTCAAAGTGGCAGAGAAGTATGTAAGAGTGGTACAGCATATGTACAAGGGTAGTGTGAAAGCAGTGAGATCTGCAGTGGGAGTGACAGATACATTTAAGGTGGAGGTGGGATTACATCAAGGATCAGCTCTGAACCCTTTCTTATTTGCAGTGGTGATGGACAGGTTGACAGCCGAGATCAGACAGGATTCCCCGTGGACTATGATTTTTGCAGATGACATTGTTATGTGTAGTGAAAGTAGGGAACAGGTTGAGGAGACCCTGGAGAGGTGGAGATATGCTCTAGAGAGGAGAGGAATGAAGGTCAGCTGGACTATGACAGCATACATGTGTGTGAATGAGAGGGAGGATAGAGGAATGGTGAGGATGCAGGGAGTAAAGTTGGCAAAGGTGGATGAGTTCATATACTTGGGATCGACATTTCAGAGTAATGGCGAGTGTGGTAGAGAAGTGAAGAAGAGAGTACAGGCAGGGTGGAGATGACTGTCAGGAGTGATTTGTGACAGGCGAGTTCCAGTAAGAGTGAAAGGGAAGGTCTACAAGAGGGTAGTGGAACTAGCTATGTTATATGGGTTGGGGAAAGTGGCAATGACAAACTGGCAGGAGTCAGAGCTGGGTGTGGCAGAGTTACAGATGTTAAGACTTGCACTGGATGTGATGAGGGTAGACAGGATTAGGAATAAGTATAGTAGACAGTCATCCCAGGATGGACAATTTGGAGACAAAGCCAGAGAGGCAGAATTGCATTGGTTTGGACATGTGCTGAGGAGGGATGCTGGCTATATTGGGAATAGGATGCTAAGGATGAAGCTGCCAGGTAAGAAGAGAACATATAGGCCCAAGGTAAGGTTTATGGATGTGGGAGAGAGGACATGCAGATTGTTGGTGTGACAGAGCAAGATGCAGAGGACAGGAAGAAATGGAAACAGGTGTGCCACTGTGGCAACCCCTAACAAGAACAGCCGAAAGAAGATGATGATGATATACATATATATGTACATACATACATACATACATATATCTATATATATATATATATATATATATATATATATGTATATCTATATAGCTATCTACATATCTATGTATCTATATTTATATATATCTGTATATAAATATATATATTTATATATATATATATATATATATATATATATATATGTATCTATATATATATATATATATATATATATATATATATATATATATATATATATATATATATATATATATATATATATATATATTATGGATACATTCAGACATCAGGTCCACGATCTCTGACTCTCCTTCCTGCACAGCTGGAGTGTTCTACCTTGCTACACCACAGACAGGTGCCACGTATTGACACATCCTAACATTGGGGGGTATATACACAGACAGATTGCAGGTACACCTATTACACACCTATGGCATTTCATCATGCTACATTACACATTAATATGAGTATCCTGCAAGTGGTGGGCTCTGGAGCACACCTATTCCTCATTATGTCATTGCTTCCACCACTGGCTATTGCCCACACCACTAGACATGTTTTCCATTACACAACACACACTATGATGGCTTACATCTTGTCAGTCAGTGCTGCTCTGCACAGTCGATGGGTATGCCACAGGAGCAGACTCTAGTGTCCATAGCATTTGTTCAGCTGAACATCATTACAACAACTACACCTGCCAGCACTTATAAATCATTCAACATCTTCTATCCCATTATTGTGGCCCAAGTACTACAGTCAGTTACGTGCATATATACCTAACATACCTGTTGTGTGAGTGATGTCTGTTCAAAACTTTCTTCTCTCTCTCTCTCTCTCTTTCTCTCTCGTAGCTGGAATGAGCTGCTTTGAATAGTTTGCAGCATGGCTTTTGTAGGTGTAGCACATGGTCAGATGATGGCCTCTGCACCAATCAGTGTCCTCCACTTGCTAACTGAATACAGCATGCTGTGTAGTACTTCCAATTACCACTGTTATGGCAATTCACTACTATAAATCCCTATATCATTTGTGCATTGTCCCTTTACATTTCCTGTATGGTGGACATCCTTCCTGCGTGTGGGCAGCAGACAGCAGGTAGCAATACCTCTCAGTAGAGGACTTGCAGTCTCAGAGCTGTATAAGGTTCCAGAACTACAGATGGAGTGTGAGTAGTGTTGGTATATGCATTGTAAAGTACCAGTTTTGCAGGGTTTGTGTATACATACTAGTTTAACATGGACTGCAGTCTGTCTGCATAGCTCTCAACTGTGGGCCTATGTTTTGTCTGTCCACCACACATGTCTTGTATCTGATATATCATTGGCAGTGTGTGTGTGTGTGTGTGTGTGTGTGTGTGTGTGTGTGTGTGTGTGTGTGTGTGTGTTGAGTGCTATCAGTAGGTGGCTACATCCATGTTTTCTTCCCCAACTCCAGCCATTCTGCCTAGAGTAGGGAGCTGCAATCATTTATGGTAATTATTGGTGCCTGTGGAGTTTAAATACGCCCAATTTCCAACACTTTCCTGTGATTGGATGGTTTTGAAAAGGCTATGCTATGGGCACACCTACTTACCTAATGTTGGCATTGCTTAAAGTAGCATACCAGTAGGCAGATTTAGTTAGCAGGCCTACACATTGCTTACACCACATAGGCTTACCTGTGCAATGCTTAGCGTTGCTTACTATATAATTAGCATTATATTTTCCTTTTGACATTGATTTCTTATTTGTTACATGTTATATCTGTGTCTGGTATCTGTGCTTCATGTGTACGTACCATGTATGGGGTCCTGGGGACTTTGACACTTTATTACACTAACACCTCACATCTGGCCTTACTGCAGTAATTCAGTTCACATATTGATCTAAAACCATTGGTGTGGACAAAGCCACACATGAAGTCTATTGTTATTACCAGGGAAATATTCGTCCCATGTGGGATGACCCAAACATTGGGTGATTTTCTTTGCGGCAACACCATGTCTAAAAAGGTAAGCATGGCTGTGTCCATATGTGCATGGACAACAGCGTGTGGAAGGCTTACGAAACTTGGGTCGGGATGACGTACAAGATTAGTCCCGAGGGGAGGAGGAGTGGAGGGTGGGCAAAGTGTAGTGGTGTGGTAGTAGCCAGAGGAGGGATGGTGGCTGCGTGTGTGCAGCAGGGGGGGTGGAACTGTGGGTAATGACATTACAGGTCGAGGATGGGCTGGGTTGGATGGGCCTGTACAGGTCGGCCTGCCTAGTGGGTGGGGGAGAGGGGAATGAAATATAGAACAAGTAAAACATACGAGAAACATAATTTAAATTCATATTCATATATGGAGATATATATGTACATATATATACATATAAACACTCACACATATACATATACACAGCAATGACTTCAACAAGTGGCTAAGCTTCTGATGTCGTTCAAAGGGGATCCAGTATCTTTCTGCCTGGATGACATGAATGACAAACCACAATGCTTTGCCATAGATGGTCTGCACCTGTTGCCCCTGGGATTCAGGTTACTAGCTACAGCTATTAGCACCCCTATAGTGCCTTATCTAGGCAAGGTTCAAAGGACAATACCACCACCATAACAGGTACAAGCATGCAAAACTGAAGGCACTGCTACTCATTGCTAGACATCTAAACCTAAAAAGGCACTCTCTTGAGGCACACCTACAAATGGGGAACATCGCTATCAGTGCAGTAACTGGGACCTGGTTCAACACTCCAGACAGCACATCTGTAATACCAGGCTACAACTCTTATCACACATTTCGGGCACCAAACCAAGACTACAGCACTACAGGTGGAGGAGTGTCCATAGTCACCAAGGTTATTCACACCTCCAGCCTAGTTCCCAACACAATGCATCTGAGAATCTCCAGGGGCAACTAACACTAGGTAAGCCTGCACACCCACCATGCCCAAGTTCCATTATTCTGGCTTTGATAAAAACCAAATAATCTGGGGGTTAATACCCCGCCATTCTAAAAAAATTGGTCAGAACCCC
>NC_056741.1:792950099-792961037 GCF_019279795.1 Protopterus annectens | reverse complement strand
GTGGGTTCTGTCCCAGCCAGTTTGCAACCCATCTTGTGATGTATGGGTTACATTTAAGCTGATGAGTTTTCAATGATCCCCGGGTATTGTATCAAGGCCTTAGCCAGATCGAGGTAGGCTGTATGGACTGCCTTTCCTCATCAATGGCTTTGGTGACTGTTTAAAAAGTCAACCAATTTTAAAAAGGCATGATCTGCCTTTGACAAAGCCAAACTGGGTTGGATCCAAAGTCTGAAAATTTCCCCTATGTCTTTATTTATGAGGTCCATTATGATCCTCTCCATGGCTTTGCAGATAAGGCTTGTCAAGCTAATGGGCGGAAATTTTCCCAGGGTGGGTGGAGGCACCGCCTTTGTGAAGTGGACCACAGTTGCAGTGCCACCCCTGGGTTAGAGTCCAGAGGTAAGATTTTGATTAAACAGCTGTCCTAGCTGTGGGTTTAATTCCTCATTGAGTTCAGGGACAAAACCCCGGGGCACCCCATCAGGCCCCAGGGATGCTGGGTTTTTTGCTTTGGAGGGGCAGTTCTCATTTGGGGCGGAGATTTTTGGGGGGCTGCAATTTTTGGTATAGATATCTCCTTTGGGGGGGAGTAAAGTTTGCACTGAACCTGTCAGCCAGTATGTTGGCAATGTCTGTAGGATCAGTAATCTTCACATCATTTTGAACTAGTTCTGAGCATATCTGGGAGTTTCCTCCTAGGTTTCTAACATAGCTAAAGAAGGCCTTATGATTGTCTTTGAGTTCTTTGGGGCCATTTTCTCTCAAATTTTGCTTCGATGATTTTATGAGAGCTCTTAGTTTTTACTTATAGTGATCAAGGGTGTCTTACCTTTTTAAGGATTTTGTT
Source organism: Protopterus annectens (assembly GCF_019279795.1). Classification (NCBI taxonomy): domain Eukaryota; kingdom Metazoa; phylum Chordata; order Ceratodontiformes; family Protopteridae; genus Protopterus; species Protopterus annectens. The sequence goes on along the minus strand of NC_056741.1, from coordinate 792,960,187 downwards.
TCATCTTGTAGTAGCTTCCTCCTTGTTGTAGAGTTTGTTTATATTGGGGTCCACCAGACTGGACGCTTGCCTTTGGTACAAAGAGTCTTTGTTTTGTTTGGGATTGCCTTTATCCATGCAGCTCCGCAGGTGCTGTAGAAGGCGCTTTGTAAGTGATTCAGCGTTTGAGTATTGTTCACCGCTCTGGGGTTTGAAAGGAGGACCCACACCAGTCTTTAGAAGTGTGGAAGTCGGCTTTGAGAGAAGTTCTTTACTGTGGTCTTTTTTTTTATTTGTAGGTGGGTTAGATGAGGACCTCCAGCGTATTTGCTGTGATCTGATTCACTCAGTGAGGGGTATACTGGGGAACATTGTGCTCCCATGTTCGTGATGATAAATAAATTGTTATCCCCTTTGTGGGATGGTGACTAGTTGTTCCATGGCATTTGAGTTTATGAATTCCAGGAATTTTTGGGGGGGTTTTGGGCTTGAGTAGTGTTCCCAGTCTATATTGGGGAATTGGAAGTCACTTAGTATGATGGTGTTTGGTGATACATTTACCCCCTCTAGTGTTTTCAGGAAGGCCATGTGAGGTTCCTGAGTTTGTGAGGGTGGGCCCGTAACATGCTACAATTTGCAGAGCAGTCTTTATGGTTAATTGCACCTGGATGGTCTGATGCATCTTCGTTCCAATCTTGAGGTGTGGGTGTCCTTGATGAATATGGATACCCCCTTTTTGGTATTGTCCAGATTTTGGGGCCCGGGAAAAAGAGGTAAAACCTGATAGGGTGGGGTGCTCTCAGGAGCCTTGAACCAGGTTTCTGTCACAGCACAGACATCGATGTTCTCCATACTGAGAAGGGTGGTCTTTTGAGATTTTGACTTCTGGCATTGAGCAGCATTACCCCCTTTTTTTGTTCTAGGGTGGTAGGTTTAGAATTTGAGCCTTTCCAAAAAAAGGGACTTTGGGGGGGCAAGAGGGCCCAAAATCCGAATAGGGGGGACAGGTCCCCCCCAGCTGGCTTGTCCAGCATGTCATCCCAGGCAGACAGACACTGGATCCCCTTTGAATGACACCAGTGTTTAAGCCAATTGTTAAAGCTGATCATCTTATCTCTGTATTGTGGCATCATTCTTGGTGAAGGTAGGATACTGCTCAAGGTCAGGGTCATACCTCCCTGGGCTACATAATCAGAGAGCCCTCAATGTCTCTTTTCATGTAGTCCAAGGGGGTTCAGGTCTTTTACACCAGGGGACAATGACTAAATCATATTTGTACCTGCTGTTGAGAGACCTGAGTGCTTGCTTATGGGGGGATTCTAGCCCCGCAGGCAGCTTACTGTGACCTTCTCCTTACTCAGTCTGGTGGCCGCCAGTGTGTCTGACTATGGAGTCACCAATGACTAGTGTGTCTGGCATTGTTTTTGGCCTTAAGGGCTGTGACTGTTTGACACCTGACTGTGAGGTCTATGTGTTGCAGGTGTTGTGTTCTGAGGTGGTGGTTGTTTGGGTGTCTGCTTTGGTGGCCTCTGCTGTTTTGGTAGTTTTTTGATCAGAGCCTAGTATGTCTTTGTGTGTTTATGTGTATGATTTGAGGTTTTTGGAAATTTGTGAGACTGGGTCTATAGTGTGTGTGGTAACCTTCTCCTCCTGACTGGTCTTGCCAGTCCTATGTTGAGAGCTCAGCCTCCATTTTCATAGTTGCATCTCGCATGTATTTGTGTTTTGTGGGAGGGGGAGAGGGTTTTTTCTGAGGCAATTGCATTGCCTCAAAAAGGTTCACCAGCTGAGCAGGAGAGGACACTAGCAACTGATCCTCACATTAGAAGGAATGAAAAAAAACTTTAAAAAGATTCCCTGGGGGGTTCCCTTTTTGGGGTACTATCTAACAAGAGTGTAAATAATAAGTACTGTAGGAGCAATGTTTTAAAAGATAGAGAATAGTCTACTTTCAAGGAGATGACTTTTTAAATTTTAGGATCCCGATTGATCAGTGTATATTGGGGAAAGGGAGTTTTAAGGGGAAAAATTTTAAGAGTGGACTTTAGGTAGGGAAAAGTTTAAACCCGTTAACCCGGGCTGCCCTAGGGGCAACAGTAGCAACTCCCTAAATCAGGCAAAGGAAGTTTATAGCACTGGAAAAAAAGGAAATGACCCAAATTCCCAAAACCCCAAGTACTGAAACCATCTGAGGAAGATGAAGGAGTTATGGAAATGACCCCTAGTGGCCAATAAAACTACAGCTCTCAAGTCAGTAACCACCTCTCCGGGGCAGGGAAGCGTTGCTCAATGTTAGTCACTGCCACTGATAAACACAGAGACCCTCCTTCAGCCCAAGCAAAATGGCCTCACAGAACTTTCAAACAGTTCAGGAACAGCAAGCCTGTAACTGAACTTTTTAACTCTCAGAAAAGTGGGAAAAGCAAGATTTTTTTTTGTTTTGTTTTACAGAGATAGCAGAGGTTCACAAGTAATATCAAGTTATAATAGTGCAGTAAATGACCCCACACAAGAGTGCTAGGTCAAGGACAGAAAATATGCAAGTTTTAAGAAAACGATTTAAAATTATGCAAACAGGAAATTCAGCAAACAGCTTTGGTTGTGCCTAAATACAGCTACTAATACAGAAATCAAGTTTAATAAGCCAGAAATGCCTCAAGCTAGGCAGCTATGCAGAAAAACTTAGCAAATAAACAGAGAAAAATACTTAAAATCTCAAAAAGTGGCTCCTTCTTCTCAGCTTTTCCTCTGAGGGTGCTCACCAACAGCCAACAAGCCTGAAAGACGCCAAAACCACGAGGCAACTAGGTTTTAAGAGAGGAAGATGAAGGAGTTATGGAAATGACCCTAGTGGCCAATAAAACTACAGTTTCAAGTCAGTAACCACCTCTCCGGGGCAGGGAAGCTGCTCAATGTTAGTCACTGCCACTGATAAACACAGAGACCCTCCTTCAGCCCAAGCAAAATGGCCTCACAGAACTTTCAAACAGTTCAGGAACAGCAAGCCTGTAACTGAACTTTAACTCTCAGAAAAGTGGGAAAAGCAAGATTTTTTTTGTTTTTGTTTTTACAGAGATAGCAGAGGTTCACAAGTAATATCAAGTTATAACAGTGCAGTAAATGACCCCACACAAGAGTGCTAGGTCAAGGACAGAAAATATGCAAGTTTTAAGAAAAAACGATTTAAAATTATGCAAACAGGAAATTCAGCAAACAGCTTTTGGTTGTGCTCCAAATACAGCTACTAATACAGAAATCAAGTTTAACAAGCCAGAAAATGCTCAAGCTAGGCAGCTATGCACGAAATCTTAGCAATTTAACAGAGAAAATACTTAAAATCTCAAAAGTGGCTCCTTCTTCTCTCAGCGTTTTCTCTTGAGGGTGCTTCACCAACAGCCAACAAGCCTGAAAAGACGCCTCAAACCACGAGGCAACTAGGTTTTAAGAGAGGAAGATGAAGGAGTTATGAAATGACCCCTAGTGGCCAATAAAACTACAGTTTCAAGTCAGTAACCACCTCTCCGGGGGGCAGGGAAGCTGCTCAATGTTAGTCACTGCCACTGATAAACACAGAGACCCTCCTTCAGCCCAAGCAAAAATGGCCTCACAGAAACTTTCAAACAGTTCAGGAACAGCAAGCCTGTAACTGAACTTTTAACTCTCAGAAAAGTGGGAAAAAAGCAAGATTTTTTTTTTTGTTTTTGTTTTTTACAGAGATAGCAGAGGTTCACAAGTAATATCAAGTTATAACAGTAACTGGGACCTGGTTCAACACTCCAGACAGCACATCTGTAATACCAGGCTACAACTCTTATCACACATTTCGGGCACCAAACCAAGACTACAGCACTACAGGTGGAGGAGTGTCCATATTCACCGAGGTTATTCACACCTAAAGCCTAGTTCCCAACACAATGCATCTGAGAATCTCCAGGCGCAACTAACACTAGGTAAGACTGCACTCCAAATAGTAGCTTGCTACAGATCCCCCACCATGCCCCAAGATTCTCACTACACCTTTATAAACATACTGAACAATATTAAGATACAACCACACACCATAATACTGGGTGAGTTCAACTACCCTGCCATTAACTGGGAAAACTACTCGGGTACAGACACCTTTTACCAGCGGTTCCTGGAATTCATACATTCCAACCCCCTGGATCAACTGATCCATTGTCCAACCAGGGGCTCCAACATCCAAGACCTGGTCATTGTCTACATGGGAAACAGATGCTCCACACCAATGGTCACCTCCACATTGGTCAGGTCTGACCATAATGTAATCACCGTTGACATCCACATCCCACCCCCACACGCCACTAAGGAAACCTCCATAAGAACCCTCTCCAAAGCCAACATCATGCTACTCAAGTCAGACATGACAAACTTCATGACACCCATGGAAACAGGAGCTGACAGTGCAACTGGTGAATCCTGCACTAAGGCACTGTATGAGCACATCCAATTGGGCATGAATTGTGCCATCCCAAATAGAACCAAGACGCTGTCCTCCAAATATGGAAGACAATCTGGTGCTCCACTGCCATAAACAAACTATACAACAGATGGAAGAAACTGTTGAAGAAAAGAGGATAATCCCAAAATGCAAACAGCTCCCTTACCAGCCTCAGTAAGAAGCTGAGATCCCTCAGAATCCCCCAAAGCTTGTTATGTACATATAATTGCTGAAGATTCCAAGGACAACCACAAGGCATTCTATAGTTATGTCCAGAATCTAAACTGCAATGCCCTGAACTGCTCTGAGCTACTACAGAATGGCATTAAATATACTGATTCCAAGAAGTTTGCCAATATCTGGGAAGATCACATTAGTGCCACATTCACTCTCCTCTCACCCCCTAAGGGGCCCATCTCACTACCAAAAGATTGCCAGTTCCAGTAATCATGGCCACACAGGTAGATATCACACTATCCACAGCTAGGAATACAGCATCCATGGGACCAGATGACATCCCTGGCTGTGTACTACATGGACTACAAAATACACTTGCACCTCACCTAAGTGTCATGATTCATTATAGCCCCACCTCAAGCTTCAATCCCACTGAGTGGCACACAGCTACAGTTATCACACTCCACAAGGAGGGATTCACCTTGGATCCCGGGAACTACTGTCCCATCAGTCTGCCGAGCCTGATCTGCAAGGGCACGGAATCCATTATCATGGAACCTATAGAGTAAGACATTGGCAACCAGCAAATACTGGACCCCACCCAGCTTGGGCTCGTGAAGGGCTGATCTTGTCTCCTGAACCTGACTTGACTACCTAAAAATAGAACCATTGCTGTAAGCAAAGTCACCCGTGAAGTCTATTGTTATTACCAAAAATTATGGTGTTATCCTTTGCAGTAACCTCATGTCTGCAAAGGTAAGCATGGCTGTGTTCATATGTGCATGGACTACAGTGTGTGGAAGACCAAAGATACTTGGGTCGGGATAGTGTACAAGACATTTCCCGAGGAGAGGAGGAGTGGAGGGTGGGCAAAGTGTGGTGGTGTGGTCGCTACAGGCCGGTAACCAGAGAAGGGATGATGGCTGCATGTGTGCAGCGGGGGGGGGGGGTGGAACTGTGGGTAAAGTATATAGGTCGAGGGGAGGCTGGGTTGGAGGGCTTGTACTGGTCAGCCCGCCTAGTGGGTGGGGGAGAGGGGAATGAGATATAAAAATGTGAAACATAAAAGAAGAAGAATTTAAATTCCTATTTAAATAAAACACTTAAAATAAAATAAACTTGGTAGTGTATTGCAGGGCGGACATGTATGGCTGTGGGGGGTATGCCAATTCGTACAAGACGTATGTTGTTTGGGGCCTCTCAACCCCATTAACAGTGCATGTGGACATATATGTTTCTGTTAATCTACCATTGCTATCTACAGATGTCTGGCCATATATACCTATATGGGTATATATATATATATATATATATATATATATATATATATATATATATATGTGTATATGTATATATATATATATATATATATATATATATATATATATATATATATATATATATATATATATATGCTTACATATTTATAACTATGTCCATCTATACCTATGGAGATATATCTCTGCATACATATATGTAATTTGTTTTGTATATGTGGACATATAGGTGTTGACATATATATGTGTACATGTCGGCATTTGCATGTATATATGTTCGTATATTCGTGTATATATATATATATATATATATATATATATAGATATGTTGTATCTGTTTAGATATTAATATATTTACACACACACATACATCTAGATGTAAGTATACATTCATGACTGGGCTCGATGTTATGTTTCTGACAACATCAGATTTATGTATATCTGGCATGGCTTAGTGATACATCACTTTGTGTATGGTGTGCATGGTCCTGGGTTCAAGACTTGCAGAGGCTGTTTATTTTTTGGCTAGACAGAACATGGGCCGTTGGATACAGAGTGATTAAGGCACTTTAAAGCAGTTGTATGCGGGTTTGCATGGCGCTCAGCACTTACAGTTTCTTATACTCTGTTAGCTTCCACATTGCTTAATCTGTACAGGCAGTGCTTACTCCCATGCAAATGCACATAAACACACTTACTAGTGCTTACATATGCTTACTACTGTTTAGTTGTGCTTACACCTGGTTACTAGTGCCTTCTTCATTATGACACTGCTACATCACATGTGCATTTCTTGCAGTACTCTGGTTCATACATATGTGTTATTTCATGGGTTTTGCAACAAAACTATTGGTTATAACGTGCTTTGCCATGTAAAATAGACTGTGCTGCAGTGGGACTCGAACTGGGAATGCCTGGTCATTAGGCAAATGCTCAGCCCAATACACATTATTGCTTACATCCACGAGGCGGTCCGATTAGAACTGTTTCATCCAACACTGGCATGCCTCCACCCATAATTTCATACCCATTGTCACCCCCCCCCCCGCGCCTCCTCCGCAGCAATCATCCTTTCTCTGGGTGCAGGTCGGGTCTAACCACACCACTAAACACTGTCCACTCTCCACTTCTTGGGACCCATCACATACGTTGTCTCAACCCATCAGGCTTTCCCAACCTTGTAGTCCGAGAACATACGTGCCCTGCCATTGCACATCTGTGTAATGGCAGGAACCCAAATAGCCATCAATTTTTGGGTTGTGCTGCAAGGGACATTCTTGTCTTTGTTTCTAGATTAGACTTAGCAAGTTGACAATGTTTCTCCCACTGGTAGTATCCTGCCTGTAGTTTGGGAAGCAATGGTTTGTATACTTTCTTTGTGTGTTTGTATGTTTCACCTGTTTGGCTGTGGGGGGATATCGGTACATGTAACACATATGTTGATTGAGCCCCCTCTCCCCCATTGGCGGTGCCTGTGGTCATATATGTCATTCTTATGTGCTATATCATATCTATAGATATATATCTGTGTATACACACGCACACAAACACACACACACACACACACACACACACACACACACACACACATATATATATATATATATATATATATATATATATATATATATATATATATATATATCATAAAAGTAACCAGAAGCAACAAGCCACGGCTTATTAAAGTAAAACCAATGATTTATTTCCACAACAAACAAATGGTGAGCACTTTTGTGGACAAACCACTTCATCAGACAATAAAACAGAACCAATAGCCCTCTTTTATACCATTCCATACCAATTAAGGAGGTGCAGAGACTCCATCTTCATTTAAAGTCACATAGACAATCATGCATCTTAAAGATACATTCAAATGCTTTGCACATAGTTCATCTTCACAGCCTGAAACATAAAATCATGCCCTATATGTATTCTATAGGGCATGATTTTATGTTTCAGCCTGTGAAGAATGAATATTCTTTGTTCTTTTTTTCTTTTTTATATATGTAAGGCAATGGACAAGGAAATTAAGCACTGAGCACTTTAAATTCTCCTAACTTATTATGTTTTATTTGTTTTATATAATTGATGAAACTAATTGATTTATGTTTGTATATAAGAGGGTAGTGGTTAGGATGATTCAGTTCTGAGGAAGTCTACATAGAGTAGATGAAAGCGCTTAACTCTGATGTGTGTTTTGGATTCCAGCTTGTTTTATTTTCAATAAACGTATTTTGTTCGACAAGAAGTGTTCGGTGCTGCTGCTACTACTGACTGAGAGCGGATATTGGTGTTATTCTATACTGTCGACCGTTCCAGGTGCTTGATTTGAATGGTTTGAATGAGCATTTTAGCAGTTTTAGTGTCTAATTTTCTCAGAAGAACAGAACTTAAAGTATTCAATTGGACAATATGTATCTAAAAATGTTTGGACACTAATATAGTAGGAATTGTAATGGATGAAGAAAATATAAATGAATTCACAAATATGTTCAATAATTTTGGTTTTACTTTTATGAAATACATTAGTAATGACAAGAAAATTTGTGTATTATTGTCAGAACTTGAAAAGTTGGATTGTATTATTACCAATGATCTTCTATTTGATGAAAGTGAAATGTCCTTCAATGCACAATTCACCTGGGTTGAAAATCAAATCAGTAAACAATATGATAGGAAATGCAAGAAGATGAGAAGTGATGTACAACAGTATGAGAGAGGTGAGGCATATAGATGGGGAAGATATACCTATGAACCCAATAGGAAGGACAATGGTCTGGACCATCAGGATTTCAACTATAATAGGTATAGTAAAGGAAGTAAAGGAAGGTTTGAGGATGCTTCTGATTTTTTAGGGGGCAACAAAAGTTGGCAGGTCCAAAACAGGGGAGAGTTCAGAGTTCAGGGCAAGTGGCAAGGAAATCATTGGAAAAGGACACCGGAATACAGGAGAAGAAACAATTAGACAATAAAATGGGAATAATAAAACACAATGACACACATTACAGTTTAGGAGATGTTAGTATTTTAATTATACACAAACTGAATTGAATGAGGATTTTTTTTAATTATTATCTAAAGGAATGAAATATGTTCCCAATGACAATATGAATATTGTAGACTATATAATTGATTTTTAAAAAGTACTTGAGAAAACTTAATTTAGCCTTGTTTTTTGAAGGGAGAAATACTATTCAGCTGAATAAATTTAAGAAAAGAAGTACTTTTACACCCCCAATGAATCACATGTTAGCCACATTTGAGAAGGTTGTTATAGATGAGATATATGAATATGAGAATAAAAGGAAAAAAAATATTTAAAAATAAGTTTAATTTACAATATAGTGAATTTAAACTTTTAAAACAAATTCAGGCCAACAAAAATATAAGAATAATGAAACCTGACAAAGGTGGGGGGGCAGTGATATATGATACTGTTGAATATGTAAATAAAATTAATAGTATTTTGTTTAATTCAGGAAATTATGAAGTGTCATCCATTAATGAAGTTAATATAGGGTACCATAAAATTGATTTATTTTTGGAAGAACTATTGTTAGATGAAAGGATTGATTCAGATATGTATAATTACTTGAAGGATGTAACAGATCAAAAACTTTTACTTTTGGTAAGTGATAGATAGTTGGTTAAATTAAGCATATAGTTGAAGGTTGGTCCCAACTTTAGTTACCAAGGATATGTTTTGGTAACAGTTGACATAGTAGATCTTTTTTCAAGCATACCCCAGGAAGAAGGGCTTAGTAGATTTAATAATAGTATAGAAAAATTTAGTGGACTAAAGTGGGATGAAATACGTTTGATTATGGAATTTATGGAAACAGTCCTGTCTTACAATTACATTCTATTTGAAGGATTTTATTGGATTGGGAAACAGAATATATTTTCCAATCTGAATGGAATGATAATATATTGTGTTACCTAAGATTTTTGGATGATGTGTTTCTAATATGGAAGGGGGAAGAGAATAGACTCAATGAGTTTAAAATATACTTGAATACTAGGAGTGAATATCTAAAATTTACATTTAGTGTTGACCAGAGGTCCATATCTTAGCATAGGGCAGCTAGAATGACATCTGATTAAATGGATGCTAATGATAGTGGATATAAAAGAATATAAACCCATGGATAGACCATACACAGGAGATGAATGTGACAAATAAAGATATGGTC